>NC_061809.1:12059019-12321519 GCF_021462225.1 Girardinichthys multiradiatus
GCAGCCTTAACAGATCTTATTTTGACTTCGTGGTCTTTATTAGCAGTTTTGTTTTCAATCTGCTTTGCAAAATAAACGTTCAGCCTGCATATTTTTTGTAGAATCACACTACAGGGTACAAATGCAATAAAACTGTACAGACTGCTGAATTATTACAAGCCTACAATATGTCCCAATCTGACAGAAACAAAATATGCATCACAGGAGAACTAAAACTGTTCATATTTTTATCGTTTGTTAAACTATGATATGTTATGCAACATGCATCAAGTCCTGTAATAAAAGAGCTCTTTAAATTTTTGGAGCAGAAATGAATTTCAAGCAACTGTGCAAAGTAATCCTCCTCCACTGCGATGAACGCAACACGGTGATGGTGTGTTCACTGTCATGGGCAGTGTTAGTTTTCAGCTACACATTGTATTTTGCAAGTGCATCAACAGTTCAGTGTTAAACTCATGTGACCACCCTTTTCCACACCTTTGCTGTGTCCCCCATGTTGCACATAACAAATCTTACAAGGGGCTTCCTATAGCTTGCTTTGAACTCTTACCACTTCTCAGAGTTTTATTCTATGAAGAAATCCTGATGTTGAGCAATCACATAAAGTTACATTAAAATACAGTGAAACTTGAGATTACAACGTGACGAAATGTTAAAACCAGCCAACGGCCCTCTCTCAAAATGGCTATTCCCAGTTTTACTCCTACACAGAAAAAACGGACCACTCTATTCACACTGTAGCAGCGACGATCAGACAACATGTCTGGAGAAGTCTGCAGATCCAACAAGCTGTGTTATTCTGATGGAACTCTGTTAATGTTCAACAACAAGGAACAATGCATGCTCTTGTGTTTTCTGGCATAATCCCCCATGAGAAGATGATTTATTATTCAGAGATTGTAGGTCTCTCTCATGAAAATAAGTAATGTGGGACTCTGCTTCCTAATGCTCCACAAATCTGTGTGTGGAATAGCCTAATGAGGCTGTTTTGACCTGTATTTACAGTCAGCTTGTTGTTCCACATTAAACGCCTAATCCCTTTGTTCTCCTTTGTGTTACGTATGTTTCTGCTGGGCTTCTCCCCCCATTTATCCTTATTCCTTTGCTGCGTGTTACATGTGGCTACGCAGTCATTAAGTCCATTGTTTGCCTCTTTTGAATACATTTGCACGCTTGTTAAACAACAGTCACACAGAGCAATGTGACTTGGCTCTGAACACTGGGAACTGTCATGGTGGGTCTTGTGTTTCCCACATTACTTCTTTTCAAGGCAAACAAAGGATACAACAGAAGGTCTGTTTTTAAAGTCAGTATCCTACACCTGATGACCCACAGGCTTACACAGCTCTGTTCAGCTGACAGGTCAGGCAATCAGAGCATTCATCAGAGAACCAGCAAAGAGGCCCATGGTAACTATGGAGGAGATGCAGAGATCCACAGCTCAGGTGGGAGAATCTGTTGACAGATAAAACTATTAGTCCTGTAATCCACAAATGTGGCCTTTGTGCAACAGTGGGAAGACAAAAGCCAAGTCCTGTTTGTAGTTTTCCTCAAGCCATGCGGGAGACACTGCTAACATGTGGAAAAAGGTGCTCTGATCAGATCAGACCAAAATCAAACTTTTTGGACTACATGCAATACTTACAGTGCCCATCAGTCTGAACACTCCGTCCCTACTGTTAAACATGGTGGTGGCAGCATCATGCCTTGTGCTTTACTTCAGCAGGAAAACGGAAGCTGGTCAGAGAAGGATGATGGCCTTCAGCTGAGCTACAATGGAATGGTTTTGATCAAAGCATTTGCGTGTGGTAGAACGGCCTAGTCAAACTCCAGATCTAAGTTTTGCTGAGGATTTATAACAAAACTCGAACTCTGGATAAGCGGGTGCTGTCTGGCAAAACAGAATGTGTGAAAGTCCCAGTCTGTAGACAAGTAAAGCTGGTAGAGACATACCCAAAAGGACTTTTTTGGCATATCCATTAAAATTCCCAGTCGCTTTCTACACCTTTGCATCATCAACATTATTTTGTGTTTACGTTAAACAGCTACTTATTGCTCTGATTTGCCTTTCATAAAAAGGCAATTCAAAGTTCACCCCCCCCCCCCCCCCCCCCAAAAAAAATGTGGAGCTGAAAGCTCTTTGGCGAAACCCCAGGAAGATGAATGACACGTACTGAGTCAGTTTCCTCTTAGCGGGAAGTGGAAGAAGAAGTAGAAAGAAAAAAAAAAAGGATCACAGCAGAGAACAAGTTTTTGGTTCACAGGTGCACTGTGGGGATTTCCACGTCCTCCTGCCCTTCGGCTGCGGAAGCGAGCGCTGCAGAGAGTCTCACCGCAAGACACAAGCTTGTTTACGTCAGCTCCTTATTTCCTAACACACCACAACAAAGTGCAAACAATGCAAAGACAGAACTGAGATGTGAAAAAACGACAAAATAACAGTGGGATAGCAACATTAAACTGAGCAGTTAATTATTAAATAAAGGTGGCATGCATGTGTGGGTGCATATATGCAATCATTCGAGCAATGCAAACAGTCAGATGTGGGTAATGCAATATTGGACCAGCCACCTTGGAGGTGTGTGTGTTTTTGTTTTGCTTTTTTTTTTTTTTTTTTGAATAATGGCATGTCTAAGGTCATGCCACAGCATCTAAATAGGATTTAAGCCCAAACTTTGAGTAGGCCAATCTAAGATCTTTCTTCATTTAAATTTTTTGAGAAACTCAGAGAAGACTTGGTAGTGTGGTTTGCATTTCAGCCTAAAAACAACAGGTGGCTGGATGTTCTCCTTCAGGATTTTCTGTTATGGAGCAGAGTTTGTGGGTCCTTCAGTTACAGAAAGTTGTCCAATGGGGGTTCCGCTAAAGTGAGATGGGCCTTTTCGGTCAGCAGTGGTTTTCTCCTTGGAACCCTCTGTCTGATGCTATCTTTATCCAGTCTCTGTTTTTATTGTTGAATAAAAATCACTGACCTTTACTCAGGGAAGTGAGGCATTCTTCTCTATTAGACGTTGTTCTTGGTTGTTTTGTGACCTCCTGGATAGGTCATTGATGCCGTTTTGGAGTAGGCCGGCCAGCCCTTGGAATGTTCCCCGCTGTTCCATGTGTTTGTGGATAATGGCTCTCAAAACTGTGACACTGTGTCCCAAAGGCCAAAAAATGGCTTGGTAATCCTTTACAGACTGGTAAAAATCAGGGACTCAGTTTCAGATCTGTCCTTGAATTTCTTTAGATCATGATGTCTTGTTTTTTGGGATCTTTCAGCCTACTTCATGTTGTCACAGGTTCTGCTTGACTTATTCCTTGGTCTGGCAGTAGCAAATGACCGGTGCTGTGTATTTAAACACAATTTTAAGCTCTGATTTGCATAGAAATTAGAGAAAAGTAAAATTTTAGTTTAGGAATGTCTTCCTTCCTTCCTCTTTGATATGGAACAGGAAATAATAGTTTGAAACAAACGCTTAATGTGCTCTATTTTGTCTTGCCATGCATGTAAGGGGTTCATTGCATGTAAGAGGTGCTGGTTTTGGATCCTGCTCACATTGTGTATTGAGGTGGTAGCCATCCCGCTCTCTGAAATGTTTTTGCAGAGTGGGATTGTGGGCGTGTGGAGAAGGAGGGCCGAGCTCGGAGAGGAGGAGGCTGAGAGGCAGGAGCAAGGTGGGTGTAAATCAATTCTTAGTTTTTTGTCTCGGCATGTTCCTGGTTTGTCCTGGTTTAACTGAAGCACCTTTCCAATAATTTCAGAAAACCTGAGAGGAAGGTAGCTCCAATACAAAAAGTGAAATTATGGGAATGTGCAACAAAAACAAAAAATGCAAAACACTCATCCATTTCCTTTTTGATGTTTTCCAAGCTTTTTATTGAGTTCAGTCAAAACAGATGCATAGGTATTGCTACTACTCTGTAGGTTGTCTGTTTCTTCTCTGCACAGCTGAAGTGGAAAGGTGGCCTGCTCCAGCTGATCTGTAGGCTTTTTTTAACCTTAATCTACATCTGGGCAACATCTGGTTTCCATCTGTTCGTGTCCTATTGAGCAGTGTGTGGCAATGCAACAGAGAGGAAAAAAGAAGGCAAAGGGCAAGAGAAGTTTATTTGTGGCGCGACAGGCTTATGTTGTTTGTGATCATGTTACCTGGATTCCAATCAGGGATCTTTATGGTGTCGTTTTGTAAACGTTGTCTGTACGTTATATGCACGATATAGTGCTGAATCAGATAAGTTCAGCACAGATAAGATGGCTGGTGGGCAAAAGAAAGAAAAATCTTCACACTAAGCAGAGGGAAGAAAAAAATGATTAGGTCTCTCATGTTTTATGATGTAAATGAGCAGTTAATTAGCTGTAACTCTTTAATTTGAGCCAAAATCTGCTACATATGATAGGTTGCATGGAAAAGAGTGTATTTATTCTTAAATACAGGATTTACTTTACTTTAAAGGTGATTTCTCATTTATATATTTCGCCACAGTCCAAAGACATGCATGTTAGGTTAATTGGTAACCCTAAATTGCCCTTAGGTGTATGAATGACTGTGTGCATGGTTGTTTGTGTGTTGCCCTGCGATGGACTGGCAACCTGTCCAGGGTGTACCCTGCCTCTTGCCCATACACTGCTGGAGATAGGCACCAGCTCCCCTGTGACCTACTATGGAATAAGCAGTAGAAAATGACTGACTGACAAATATAAATGAACAACATGTCTAAGGAACAAATACTTAATATTTTGCTGAGTGGATTTTAAAAACACTCACCCTTACCATAGATGGACAATGATGGTGTCTACCTTCTTTGCTGAAATATGCTAAACATCTATGAAGCCAAGTTCTGCGAAAGCCCAGTGGACAGTTCTGAAAGACAACAAGCTTCGGAAAACGTTGAAAGTTTCCAAATGAGGAACGTAGATTTCCAAAGTGCTAATCAAAACAAACAAAACAAAATAAAAAAAATAAATCTGCCCTGTTTATGTGTCCTGGTTAGGAATGGTCCAGGACGGTGAGCCATGATGCTGGAAGAATCACGTGTGTCCCCCAGAAGAAACCAGTGACATCCAGTAAATATGACAGGATGTAATAATGGTCAACTGTGCATTTTCATACAACCAACTTTCGGTTCAAAAAACCTGGATTCTCTGAGAAAAGGTTGCACAGCGACGGTGCACAATTCATGCCACCCGGCAATTTCTGTTGCAGTCTGTTAGTCCTGCCTTCTTGCTGAAGGAGTTTTGAACTTTTTGAAGTTTTAAAAACTAAAATATACTCATGTTTGCATGAAGTATTTATCCAGCGACAAACAATACTTTATTTGTTTTTGTCTTATTTTGCTTGACATTGTACCAACTGTTTTGAGTGGATGACAAGACCGGACTGCATACATAGGGCTATTTAGCACAGAGGTTGTCCCAAGCAGGGGTTGTTTTTGATGTGACTCACCACCCAGGGCACTATTATATCAGGGGGCATCATGAGCGCCTCAAACTGTTTTTCTGGTAATAATTGTAAAGTCCAGTCAGTGGGTAAAGATCATCCTTTTGATGGGCACACTGTAAGTAACTTGCTAATGATGCAGAGAATGATGCAGTTGGTCAATGTTAGCCTGTTTTATTTATTCCAATACCACTTTCTATGCCGTTCACATTATTATCCTGTCGGAACACATGACTGTGTCCAGGTTTCAACCAATTAACCCAAGTTGTCCCCATCAGATGATAGGACATTAATTCAATTCAATTCAGTTTTATTTATGTAGCGCCAATTCACAACACATGTTGTCTCAAGGCACTTCACAACAGTCAGGTACATACATTCCAATTAATCCTAACCATTGAACAGTGCAGTCAGAGTTAGCTTTTTATTCAAATTGGATAAAAAGTTTTTCTGTCTAAGGAAACCCAGCAGATTGCATTCAGTCAGTGACTTGTAGCATTCCTTCCTCCCGGATGAGCATGTAGAGACAGTGGACAGTCACTGGCGTTGACTTTGCAGCAATCCCTCATACTGAGCATGCATGTAGTGACAGTGGAGAGGAAAAAATCCCTTTTAACAGGAAGAAACCTCCAGCAGAACCAGGCTCAGTGTGAGCGGCCATCTGCCACGACCGACTGGGAGTTTGACAGAACAGAGCAGAGACACAAAGAGAACAAAGAAGCCCTGATCCAGGAGTACTTTCTATGGGAAGGAAAAGTAAATGTTAATGGATGTAGCTCTTTTAGTCGTTTCACCTAGAAAGAAAGAACAGATAAACTCTGAGCCAGTTTTCAAGGTTAGAGTTTGAAAGAGAGCACATATAATTAGTTACAGTAAAAGCTCAGTCAATTTCCATGTCTAGGAGAGAGAAAGGGTTAAACACTAAAAGACAGGGCCATGTGGATGTTCGGTAGAGGGTGAACATTAAGTTGTTGCCAGCAGAAGCTCGGACGATTCCCCTCTCCAGAAAGGTGTCACAGGCAGACACAGAGTCAGGCCAGGTGTAGCTTCTAGGAAGAGAAAAGAGAGAACAAGGTTAAAAGCTGAAATAACAGCAAACAATGCAAAATTGGAGAGTAGTGTGAGAATGTAGCGAAGAGGAGTGACATTAGTCACTAGAAGCCGTTGCAAGACCACTGTCATTGTCTGAGTTTAAGCCACTTTGACATTAATGTGGACTGAGAGGGTGTGGACCAAGAAACCCTGACTGTCGAATATGGTGGTGGCAACATCATGCTGAGGGTCTGCTTTGCTGCCAGTGGGAATGGTGCATTTCAAATACACCTAAAACTGGTTTTGTAGTGGATAAAGCGAGCTAACATAAACTTGTGAAATGGTCCTGTCTTCAACACTAACAGAAATTAGCAGACTGTGTTTAAAAGCCGTGTTTGTAACAGAAACCCAGGAATGTTAATCGAACTTCAGAAAAGAATTTAAACATGCAGGCAGAATAATGACAGGATTTGTAGATTTCTCAAAAAAATCAGTTGTTTCTCTGCAACTTGTTGAGGGAAACATATCTAAAATATTACTGGGGGTGTATTCATACAATTGAGCCTGTATATATATTATTATATTAAGATTTTTCTTTTAACTTAGATTCTGTCTGTAATTAAACACACAATGAAGCAAATGTGTAGCTGAGCTCGGTATATGTGACAAATTGTGGCAAGGCTCTGGAACAGCGACTATGGAGCATTGAGAGGCAAGATCTCCATCCGCGTCACGCTGTTTTTCACAGCCGTTATTAAAAGTATGTGTTAGTGGTGGTAGTGAGAAGGCAAATGTATCAGGTGTGTGATAAAGCACAGAAGAGTAACACAGGAAGCAATGGGGGCCCCAGCCTTAGCCACAAAGTTGTAGAAGTGGCTAAAATGCTCAGGGCGAAACGTTTCACTGTAGTGCATGTGTCACAACACCCCACTGATGTGTTTCAGATTACTATTACTAAATAAACAGTGTGAATATATACGCACAGTTGTGATATGCGATATTTAGGTAGCTTCCTCTTTATGAGGGGGCCCAGAGTGGAAAATTACTACAAACTTGGATGTTGCACTTCTGCAACAACAAGAAGACAGGCCAGAATGAGATGTTATTCCTTGTTTGATGGATCATTTACATAAAGGCTCATTTATTATTTTGCTTCTGTTTGCTTCCAGAAATTTTCTCTGAGCAGCTGCAATGACCTCATAATGGGGACATAATATGTTGTAGATGAAACGATCAGCTCATGCAGCTTTAGGCAGTGATTTAGGGGGAATCACACATCTCATGATGTAATGAAGTCATGGGGCTCCCCTGCAGGCTTTATCCCTGTGATACTGACATAGAGCGCTTTTTTGTAGAAATAGTTGTTGAAAACCGAGTATCATTTCTACTCTCCTTCTGACACATGAGGGTGGCAGTCGCCTGCTCTGGGGATTCTTTTCTTCAACAGGTACAGGGAAGCTAATCAGACATAATGGAAGGATGGGTACAGCTAAATCCTATTAGAGGCTGCAAAAGACTCCCACCTGGGGCAGAGGTTCACCTTCCATCAGGACTATGACACTTAACAGCCATAGCTACAATAGAATGGTTTAGATCGATGCATATTCATGAGTTAGAATGGCCTAGTCAAAGTCCAGACCTAAATTTGATTAGGGTTCTGTGGTGAGATTTCAAAACTGATTTTCACAGATGCTCTCCATTCTGTCTGAATGTGCTTGAGCTATTTTCCAAGGAGGAACTGGTCTGACTTTGTCTATTTCAGCTGGTAGGAAGCTCTACAACGGACCAAACCATTTGGGCTCAATACAAATATAACTTTTTAGAGTTTTTTTTTTTTTTATTTAATTTGAAATATTTTTATTATTATTTTCCTTCCACTTAATGATTGTGTCACTGTTTGAAGATTTTTTCTATAAAATAAAGAAAATAAATACATAAAAAAACTGAAGGTGGTTTAAATGCTATTGCAAGGCACTGTGTGTGCTGTGTATGTGAAGATAAAGTTAGTGTCAGAGTTCTTTATCTGGCCTTCTTTGCAAAAGTCATAAATATATTTAATTTTATGTGTTTTCATATCTACACCAGTTTTTGAAAAGCCAAAACAACCAAAACAGGTTAAACACCACTAAGGAAGTAAGTCTTGCTGTGTTGTGCTGGTGTTTTGTAGAGATCATAGCTTCACACTTGAGAGAACAGCAACTGTAAAGCTTACTGCCTCCAAGAGGCACAAATCTGGACCCACAGCTTCCTCTACTGGTAAACAACCAAAGGTGCAGCTTTAAAAGAGTCAAACTTGCCAAAAAGATAGGAGAGTAAAATGTATTTGAGGTAAACTGAGTTTAACAGTGGGTTTTCATTGGAGTGCCCCGCAACTACGATGGCAGAAAGGGACATGTTTGTACTGTCAGGAGAAATTGGCTCAACGGCACCCATTGTATAATCGGAGCACCATATATACTGTATGCACACCCTACCTCTTCAAGAACATGAGAGCTCCAAGTGAACATTCTTGTAATTTAACTGCTTGTCAGATGAGAGCCTCAGTTACCAGATGGCTGCAGAGACAGAGGAGTAATCATCTTTTCTGCAGTTCACACCCATGTTGCACCAGTTCAGAAACTCTTAACACAAGGCAGCTTCATATTTTTTATTTGCTACCTCTACTTGATAAACATCCACATCCATCCATATGCATGGTGTGGTTGTTGGCAACGGGGTGTGTGTGTTTCAGAAATTATTGACCTAGCGGGATTTTTACCCTCAACCATCTCTCTGATTTACAGAGAGTAGTTTAAAAAAGAGAAATTATCCAGTGGGTTGCATGTGTGTGGATATAAAGGCTTTGCTGATGAGGCCAGAGGAGAATGGGTAGACTGGTTCAACGTCATGGAAAGGCAGCAGTTGCTCAAATGACCACAGATGGTCTATGGCAGCAGAAGACACCAGGTGGCGCTCCTGTGGCTAAGAACAGAAAACTACAGAAGGCCACAGGCTACTCAGGCTCACCAGAATTGAAAAAAAAAAACCAGATGATGTCCATCCTTGTATGACCACAGTGCACACTGCATCATGTCACACATCTCAAATCATCTCAAGCTTGTTTCCTGAACATGACAATGAGTTCGCTGTAGTCCAGACCCCGCAGTCACCAAATCTCCAACCTTTGGATGGGGAGAAATCTGCGGCAACTGTGTGATGGGCCAAAATCTGCCTTTGTGTCACTTTGCTACATGTATGCTATGAAGAATAAAGGGGATAGCTATCCAACCCAGTACTAGCCACATTTTAGGAGATGTTTCACTGATCTAACACACTGACACTCTGCCTTGGTGGGCTTGTCAGAAAAGGTGAACCTCACTTGAGTTTTTCGCTTCATCTTCAAACAGTTAAACGCCACTTTTAATGATTTCATGTTATGGCAGATGAGTCAAATATTTACCTCCCTTCAAAACCTACAATGATACATATCTAGATGTTTTATTCTGTTCCTTTTCCTCAGCTTGTGTCACATTCCAGGAAACATGTCAGGACAGAAGGCATATTAAAAGAAGAAACCAGTTACATGTGCTGTGTTTTCATTCAGCAGCACCACTTGAATGTTTCTGACGCGATACTTGGAAAGCTCTGCCAGTCCTTAAACGGAGAAGACAGAGACAGAGGTGCAGGCTTGTTTTTTTTCAGCTCTTTTCTCAAAGTGGAGGTTTGATTTAACTCCAGGAGTGATAGGAGGCTGCACACTGTCCTGTCACGCCCTCAAATCTGCTACCTTTCATGTTTCCTGCTCTGCTTTGTAACTGTTGTGTTTTCTGCTTCATTTGCTCCGGCGCTCTCCACCCTGTTGGTGAACCAGTCATAGCAGTGACATGAGGAATTTTTCATTACCTCGCCCCGGGGGCACCACGCTGCCTGTGCCTGTGTGTCGTTCTCCTTTTTTTCCACTCCTGCCTTCTCTCTCTCTCTGTCTCTCAAACAAACACACACTCATTCTTTCTATGAAACAAGCCAGTGGAAAGCTGTGGTTTTCAGGCAGCTGTATGGGGTAGCCTTCAGTTCGTGACCTTCTCTTCATGGCCTGCCGTCTCTCCGCCTCTAGCTCCTACACTGTAGTCATCATCCCGCTGAGGACTAGCCTCTACAGCCAGGAGGCCCTTCGTTTCTACCTATGGGTGAGGTCTTGGTTGTGTATGTTGTCTTTGTGTATGTTTTATGGTCAGAGAAAACTAGATCACAATTTACTTCCTCTGGAGTCCATAAAAATGTCACAAGGTTGATGCATTTTGCCGCAGTACATTTGCTTGACCTTTTCTTGAAGCTTGGAATTTAGCACATATTATTTAACTAAGTCCTTCTGGAGAAGCAGGTGTCCCATATGTTTAAAGAGTTGCTACAAGATGTTTGTTCCACTTTAAACTCATAGAATGCTTATCTTGGATCAATAGCGCCTGAATGCAGCTTCTTACCTATTTACATTACTGTGGAAAAGTATTTTCTCCCTTACAGATTTCTTCTCTTTCTTTTTTATATGTTTCAGAATATAAAGCGAATTTTAATATCCAACAAAGATTGCCTTAGTAAATACAACATGCGTTGTTTTTTTTTGGCACGAGTGGCCTTTATTAAACTGTAGTTTGACAGGAAAGCGGGTTAAGAGAGAAGGGAAAGACATGCAGCAAATGTCTCAAGACTTGAAATTGAGCCCAGGACACCTGGGTCAAAGAGTACATGATGTGCCTGCTCTACCAACTAAGTCACCAAGTGCCTCAAAATGCAGTTTTTAAATATTTCTTTCTGATCAAGAAATCACTTAAATAGGACCTGTTTGACGACATGAAGTAGGCTACAATTTTAAAAAGCACCACCTCATGCCCTGATAGGAAACAATTCAAGAACAGATTAGAAACGTAAATAAAAGAGCCATTTCTAAGGCTATGAGACTCCAACAAACTATAGTGAGAGCTGTTATCTAAATATGGAGAAAATATGAAACAATGGTGCACCTTCCCAGCAGGGAAAGTTACCCCAAAATCGCATCAAGGACCCATCCAGGAGGTCACAAAATAACCCAGAACAACATCTAAAGCACTGCTGGCCTCACTTGCCTTTGTTGAAGTCAGTGCTCAAGACAACTACGTCGAGGACTAATTATGGTGATTCTCGTGCAAAAAATATCTGAGACAGCTGTTCAAGTTTCAATTAAATGTCTTAGCTTGTGTAGGCCTAAGTTATATAAATCTAAGTCTATCATAGAGGTGGTTCATCAAAGTTTTTACAATTCTGTGAAGACATTTTCAAATAGTACTTCAACAGGAGTACTGACACCATTTTAACCATATTTGAAATTTTAAATTCCAATTTGAAGAAATGAACAGAGAAGCCCCCTAAAGTCAGACCTCAAAGACAAAAAGACAAAGGTTTTGCAACAAGATGTAAAAATTCAATATGGCCACCGTGTATTTTTAACACGGTGATTGCTGCAGAAATAAATTATTTGCACATTTTCTAATTTCCCCTCGGGGATCAATAAAGTATCTTTGAATTGAATTGAATTGAATTCTGGCAGTTCGTATGTCATTAAATCTTTCACACGCATCAATACATCTATGTGAAAGCATGTTTCTGTAGTGTTTAAATGCATTTAACTCAGTGACACATGTTGCTTGTATTACTAACAATAGTTTGCCCTTTCATTGTGTACAAAACCTGACAAATCCCACTGATAATTGTTTGAGCTCCATGCATGATGTGCAGTTAATGCACCAAAGCAACTAACAGTAGTAACAGTAATCTCCACTGTCATTTATGCTCGCCTCCAGTTAATTTGACCAGCTTTAAATGAGAGTAACCACCCCTTTCAATCTAATGTAAACTTAGCAGTAATCTGTGTCTACCAGCTAGGAAGTATTTGAGTTTTATTACTGAGTTGTCCACAGATGTTGGTAGGTTCTCGTCTTTGGGAGGATTCAAGTTGAACTTGTTACATTGCAGCCAATAAGCCAAAACTCACCCGGTGACTTATGGACAGTAACACTTGCTTTTCTTGTTATAAACTGGTTTGAAAAGCGGATGAAAGATGAACTTTTGGACACAGTCTAGACCTAGCTGGACTTCAGCAACTGCTTTAGCGACAGCAGAGGCCCTGGACCCTGTGGATTTGAGAGGGTTGGTCGTATTATTTTAAATGAATTTTTAGCAAAAGTAGTATTTTAAAGCTTGCCTGAGAAGATCAGTCTCATACAACTGTGAATCCATTAGGTTTTCATTTGTTGCCAATAAGGTGACATCATAGCCTCACCTCTAACCTAACCCTGGATCCCAACCTAGTCATATTTGTCAAGAGCAAGCTTTAAACACATGTTTAGGTCACATAACATTTTGGACCTCTTCTACCAGATGAAGATATTTCTTTATTTCAGTGATGCCCAAATAATGAAGAATTTTTTTGTAGTGTAAATAAGGCCTGAAAACTACCAATTGTAATTTGCACACTCATTGTGCCTCTTTCCTGTGATGATTCTGAACATGCATGTATTGATTTTTTTTTTTTACATCAATATGGCAAAATAATAAAAGGTTAAGTATTGTTATGTATCAATTGGAGCAAAAACACACCGTTGTCAGTAGACTATGGAATAACAGTGATTGACAGTGAACTGTCCTTGAAACCCTGCATTGATTGTTTTCTGCCCATAAACACATTAGCGTGTGGACTTTTACCAGACCCATCTTGGCTGACCTGAACCATCATTCTTTGATTGAGTTTGTATCTGTCCCATAGCAGCACAGATACACTGACCTCATTAGCATTCTGCAGAACCATTCATTCATTCATCATCTATACCACTTATTCCATAGTGGGTCACGGGGGAGCTGGTGCCTATCTCCTGCAGTTTACGGGTGAGAGGCGGGGTACATCCTGGACAGGTCGCCAATCCATCACAAGGCAACACAGAGACATACAGGACAAACAACCACTCATTCACACCTAAGGGCAATTTAGAGAGACCAATTTACCTAACAGTCATAATTTTTTTTGGACTGTGGGAGGAAGCCAGAGTATCTGGTGAGAATCCACGCATGCACGGGGAGAACATGCAAACTCCATGCAGAAAGACTCCCAGCCGGGAGTCAAACCCAGGACCTTCTTGTTGCAAGGCAACAGTGCTACCAATTGCACCACTGTGCAGCCCTCTGTAGAACCAGATGAATGCAAATTTGTAAATGATTAAAAAAATCTATTCTTTTGGATAAACGGGGTCCATTCTGCAGGTTCACAAAGACAACAATAAACAAATCTGAATGGAACATTTAAAGTTAAATTTAAAGTAAAGTAAAGTATAATGGAGAACAAAAAAATTATTACATTTCTTTTTATTTAGACTGGGCACAACTCTGAGTTCGAGTTTTTCTTACATCTTACTTTTTACCCCATAGTGATGTCATCAGATGCAGATCACAGAGAGGTACAGTATTTTGCCCTGTCTGGAGCAGTCAGTTTAAGGTCTAAGTTTCTTCACTAGAAAATAAAGATCCTAACATTAAATAACTTTGGTATGACCTGCATGCAAGATTTTATTATAGCAGTAAATAAATTATGTATTTTTCCATCTCTGTAGCCAAATTTGTGGAATAAAAGATTATTTTAGCTCGAGTAGCGTTATGATGAGGACCTTTTGCACAGAGCTGGTCAGAGTGTGAAAATATGTTCATGTATGGAAAAATGTTAGTATTTGAGTATAACACTACACAATAACACACGGATGTCCCGCACTACTGATAATTAAGTTAAAATCTGTGATTCCTGTTCCAGGAATTAGATCCTGTGCCTTTAGTTGTAGACCTTTAGATCTGAGTCCACATTCTGGTAACACTTTATTCCCCCCTACTAACTTTAAAGTCAGTCAGTCATTTCTACCGCTTATTCCATAGTGAGTCACAGGGGAGCTGGTGCCTATCTCCAGCAGTCTATGGGCGAGAGGCTGGGTACACCCTGGACAGGTCGCCAGTCCATTGCAGGGCAACACACAAACAACCAAGCACACACTCATTCACACACCTAAGGGCAATTTAGAGTGACCAATTAACCTAACTGGCATGTCTTTGGACTGTGGGAGGAAGCCGAAGTACCCAGTGAGAACCCACGCATGCACAGGGAGAACATGCAAACTCCATGCAGAAAGACCCCTGGCCGGGAATTGAACCCAGGACCTTCTTGCTGCAAGGCAACAGTGCTACCAACTGTGCCACCATGCACTTTAAAGTCACAGGGGGAAAATGACAACATTTTTGGCTTTTCATCATGCCAAAATCACAGGAAGATTTTAAAAGAACATGAAGAATTACATTAAATACCCCTAAAATCTCATTTAATAAATGGTTTTGTTTATTTTCTAGATTAATCCGTTTTTTTGCCTTTGTGCTTACAAATTTACAATCGTTAATGTGTTGTACACTGATTCATCATCTCGTCTTTTGTAATCAGTGATGTTTCTAACTGATTTTCTTTGTTTAAACCCATTGCTGCCTTAAACAATATGCTGGGTCCACTGGAACCACTGAATGCGGTGCTGATAAACATTCAGATATATTGTAGTAAATCAACAATAATTTCACATTTAGATTTTTTCTTCTCAGATTAAGCGGATGAAGGACCTAGAGAAGGAGAAGGATGCTCTGTGGTCAGGTCTGGAGATTCTGGAGAAGGGTCGGCTGTGGTACCTCCAGCGGCTTGCGGAGAACAGGGCCCTGCGGTGTGTGGAGAGCAGAAACGGGTCCGGCATTCACCACAAACGACCAGCAGAGGTACAGGATTAAGTTTCGATCCTCACTACACTGAACCGTGCTGTAAAAGTCAGGTTTTAGGTGCCATTTGAACACTCATACGTTGTTGAGGAGATGAACAGATTCTAAGTCTGGCTGAGAATAAACTGGTTTCAGGAAAGAAATTTACCTCCATGATTTATTTTTCCAGGCTAAAAAAAAATTCAGTATTTTTTTAAACAACAATTGGGTGCAAAACTTAGAATTTATTGTGGATTTTTCTCTAATATGCGACGAGTCAAAATTTTGTCAAAATGAAATACCTGCAGAGTAATGCAAGTTCAACTTCTGGCGATGAATTATCACCCTCAGATGAAAAGAAATATAC
This sequence comes from Girardinichthys multiradiatus, assembly GCF_021462225.1. NCBI lineage: Eukaryota > Metazoa > Chordata > Actinopteri > Cyprinodontiformes > Goodeidae > Girardinichthys > Girardinichthys multiradiatus. Next base: position 12,074,620 of record NC_061809.1, read on the forward strand.
TAAAATGTCGGACAAGCTAAATGTCTCCTTAGACAAAGTTTTATGAACAAAGATTGAGCTGTCTGGTCACAATGACAAGGCATACTGTATGTTTGCTGGAGATATGGCTGTAAAACCATAGAACACAGCACCAGTTAGCATGGTGGTGACAGCATCATGCGGTAAGGTTTTTTCACTAAACCAGTAGTACTGATGCATTAAATAAAGTAGATGAAATAATGAAGAGGGACTACCAGGAAATCATGTCATCCAAAACTAGCTCTAATCCTTTCATGCCCACTGCATTTACAGTAAGCACCCCAATAATGATGTTTGTTTCTCTTCAGGCTCCATCCTGCCTTCCCACACACATCCAGCGGGTTAACGCCTCCCTTGGCTCAATAATGAGTGGACCTAATGTCAGCAGCAATCCTTGTCTTTCTGATCCACTGGCAGACAGGGACCTCCGCTGGCAAAACACAGTACTAACTCAGGTAAAGCTGAGTCAGTTGTATGAAAGTTATTTCTCTCAATTCCTCAGCTTGTGTACTCACAACAAAGTTAAAACGAATCCTCTCATAGAAAGTGAGTGAGAAGAATCGTCAGATCTCTGTGTTGGAGATGAAGAAGGAGTTTCTCCTTGAAGACCTGGAGGATCTGCAGACCTGCTGAGCGCCTGAAGTACATTCACCTAAGCTGATCTGCATAGTCATTTCCCAGAAAGGCTTGGTTTGCCACATTTAGACATTTGTACATATACATACATACATACATACATATATATATATATATATATATATATATATATATATATATATATATATATATATGTCGGTTGGGCAGCTTGCCTAATTTTTGAGTCTTGTGTTTTCAGGTATTTCTGTATTTTCTGTTTTCACCTCTGTGTTATTAGTGGTGATTGTTCTTCTTATTATTCTATGTTTCTGTGATATCGGTGTATTCTCCACAGTCCCATGCTTCTCACTCAGCTGCCACTCATTCTGTTGATTGAACTCACCTGGTTTCCATGTTCCTCATCACTTCTCCACAGTATTGATTTCTTTCTGTCATTCTCTGCCGGATTCTGCTCTTCCTGTCACCCTGGTTCCTATGTGTTTCTCTTGTTTTCTGTAAGTTTGTGTGTTTCTACATTAAATGCAATCTCTATCATGCATGTCCAAAGCTCCTATCTGCATTTTGGTCTCGTTAAAAAAAACTCCATCATGACACAGATTATGCAATTCTCAGAGAAATTAAGGACCAGTGAAGATGTTGGAGAGGATTTTTACCACGACTCTGTTTTTTTTTATTTTCTTATTTCTGCAGCTGATAAAATTGTCTTATTTGCAGATGTTACTATCATTTTTAAATTGTAACCAATTGTTAAGTACACAACAAACCAAAAATAGACACTTTTTCAGTTTAGTTGTGTCAGTATTTGCCTGAAGTGTAACGAGCACAACCCTGCAAAATTGTGTGTCCCAGTTCAGTTTCCGTTCTCACAAGAGGACTCACTGTCAGGACACGTTGCAGGAACCTCTCCTGGTGGTCCCACGTTGATTTTACAGCAACTGATGAATCTTATCGCTCAGTCATCTTTACCGTTTGCAGGAATTTTCTCTTGTGCACAGCACAACTGTAGCGTTGTACACACAGGAAAGGAAGGTCAGATTGTTTGCTACCTTTAGACAGATGATGTCTCATCAGATTGAGCATTTGTTTTCCCGTTTTGACAGAAGTTTCATGTACAGACTTGACTGTGCTTCATTATTTCTAGCTTTCCTTAATGTTTATCAAAATCTTGTTTCAAATTCATATCTTCCTACACTGTCCCCGAGTGTTTGTTTACATCAGGGCCCATAGTGGCTCTCTGTCCCTGTTTCTGCTTGAATAGGATAGGTTTTTCAGATCTCTGCTTCATACTAACTCTAGAAGAAGAATGGGAAAAACACCTTGCCTAATCTATTTTTGTGTAGTCTGTGAAACAACTTAATGCAACAAGTAGAACAAAATTCAAATATTTCTGCTCAATCTTGCAAAGTCAACAAAAGAGGGTACATCCTGCGATGAACCTGATTAGAATCAGCTTATTGCACATCTGAAAAGAAAACATCCATTATGATGGAAGCTTTCCTTTAAGTAGCTTCATGTTTCCCATCTTCAGAGCGCCACTGAACCATCAAGCCCGAGGGTACCAGCACTCAGTTAATTATTGGGTCTAATGCGTAGCAGCACTGCCAGACACCTTTGGTGAGGGACTGTCACGCTTTTGAGCCTTTCAATGCTGTTGTTTCATAACAACACGGTTCACATGAACTTCACCCTGCTGGTCTTTCTTAATCCCTATAACTCGCATTAAAAGTAATGTTTATTATTTTTTTAGAAAAATTATGGGTTTGGCATTACTGAGAATCCGGAAGAAGCTGTTTCCGTGCAGGTCAATATAGATTCCTCTGATGGGACTGAGGGCCTCCTGATAAATGCATTGCATGAGCTATCAGAAGAAGAAAACTTCCTAAGTAATTTGAGATCATTTTGCCACTTTACGTTCTTTTTTTCATAGCTGTAGCACGCCTTAACTTCCACATCTACCAGTTAAGTTACACCAGGTTTGCTCTAATATACAGTTCGCCTAAAACTGCCCCATAGAAGAAGAAAACATTCAGCAGGGAAAGGGAAGGTGATCAGAACACGTGGAACTAAATGCAAAGCAATCCTAGAAATAGTTAGAGGGTGGAAAAAGCTTGGTCAGAGGGTGACCTTCCCGAAACATAGAGCCAGATGATCGCCTATCACATATTATTGCAAATACACTAAAATGCAAGGTCGTATGTGAGAAAACATGACGAAATTCAGCAGGTAGACATTTGTCCCAGTGATGGATTGGGATTTCACCACAAGTCTAGATCAGCAATACCAACATTTCTCACAAAATTTAAATAAAAATGTTCTGCCAGCGCCAAAAAAAATATTAGCACTTCAAATTAGGCTTATTATGTTTTTTTTTATAGCGTATTCTGTGCCTGAATATAATTTTATTTGAGCAGATTTTAATCAATATTTTGGAGTAAAATAATTTATCAACAGTTAAAAGGCACAGTTAAATTCCAGACAGTTTTCGAAATATATATATCAGCTAAATTAGTACATTTTTTCACCAATTATTGAGATCTTTTTCTTTATTCTTTCATTTATTTTCACCTGGTTTGGTCTTTCATAATAAGGATAAATAAAAAACATAAACTGGTTTTTGATAAAGGCATAAAACATTAACTATTTTCTAACCAAGTGACATGAAAACGACATAAATGCAGATTTAGGCTTAATGGAAGCTTTACCAACTATATTAATATTTTGGAGGGGCACAGCCAAAGTCCTGACTTGAAACAGACAATCTGTGGAGGGAGCTAAAAATAAGGGTCATGGAAGAAGGCTTGGCACTCATCACCAAAGATAAATAAATTTTAAAAAATCAGTGGAAACTTCCAAAAAGATGGTCAACTCTTTGCTGTACTGTCAATAAAGAGTTTTCATTTATTATTTAGAAAGGTATAGATAATTTTCAACATTTCATTTTCCAAATAAAATGTAAAAAAAACGAGTCTCTTTTTTCCAAAACGAATACTCCATTATATTGTTTGTTATATTTTAAGAGTTGCTTGTCTCATTTCCTATCAAAAATAACAAAAATAGCAATTCTGAATTTTGTAAGTCCTCTAGCTGTTACAATTTGTTGTATTTGCATATGTAGCCGGCCACATTTATTTATCTCAATGATGCTCACATTTAGTTTGTAAAAAAATATTATGTAAAGAAATATAATGTAAGAACACAAATATTGCTACTCCTAAAAAACCTTTAAAATAAACACAAATAAACTTTATTATTAGTATTTATACTGTCCTTTTTTTTTTTTTTTTTTTGTTAACCAGAGTTTGTATTAACATTTCATTAGTGATTCATAGTTTTCTGCTGTCCTGGGTTATAAATATGGCTGCTCAAATGGACAAGGATCCATATTTATGTTGCAACTATACAGAGGGAGGAGGATGGGAATTAAACAAATCTCCAAAGCTCGCTGCAGCAAAGAGAGACATCCTGGGGTCACCAAATCTCCATACAAACCATTAGATGCTATCAACTGTTAAAAGTTGGGGATGCATGCCCGAAATGACCTCCTCTGTCCCATCATAACAAACGCAAATGTGTGGATTTTGATCAATTCTAATGAGACTTTAGATGGAACTGTGAGCTTTGGTCAGATAAGACTAAGAGCAACTTGTGTTTAGTCCAAGGTATGGTGGAGGATCTGTCATGCTGTAGGTTTATTTCACATCCTAAGTCAAACCTTTTAAAAGTTATTTTTAAAAAGTGTAGTCATTTTGATGGTTGGATTTTTCAGTATCAGATTATGCCCCTGCAATAACAAATTAATTCATTTGAACACTTTTTACATATATTTACTGCTGTATATTAGTTGTATTTAATACCATTATCTGGTATGTGTGAATTAGAAGTCTTCAGTAAACATTGTCCCCGCTGTCGCTTATGCTGGTTTTGGATTCTCCATCACTGCCGCACTCTGTCCTCCTCCGAAGAGCCGCGCAGCTTCGCGCCTCTCCGTACGAGATCTCCATCCCGGAGACGTCCACGTCCAACAGGCCCTGCAGGTGTTTGATATAGTCAATGGCCGCCCGCAGCGTCTCCACCTTACTGAGCCGCTTGTCCTCAAACTCCCGCGGCAGGTGCTCCCGGAGCCGCGCGTAACCCTCGTTTACGCAGCGCACCCGGTGCCGCTCCCTCTCGTTCCTCTTCTGGACGAACGCCGGCTCGAAGGAGTACTCGCACACGCCAAAGGGAGTTGGGAAGGGGAAGCAGGGCAACCGCCTGCAGTGGAAACCACGGTCGAGGTACGCGGCGTCGATGTGGAAGGGCATCCCTAGCCGGAGCGCATCCTTGTAGCCCGCAGAGCCGCTGCTCATGGAGATACCGCGGAGAGCCAGCGGAGGTACAAATGGAATATTCTCCATCAACTCCTTATTATAAGACATGTTTCTGAAAAAATGCAAGCATTTGTATTCTAGATAAACACGGACAATTCAAACAGATTAATGCAAGGATTGGTCAAAAGTCCAATTCTCACCCTGCCGGTCTCTCTTCACGGTCATCTGTGCAAAACTATTCAAGCAAAGTTTCCGCCTGTTGGCTGTCTGGACCCTCTCATCAAGACAATGACATTTAGGATTCTCCTGTGCTTGATTTTGACCGTGTGTCTGTCAGAGACAGACTGCTTCTTGCAGCAAGGCTTTGAGGCTCTCCACAAATAGGGGTGTGATCTGGGGCAGAGTTGACCTTAGATCAAGATAAAACTACAAAACATGTTCTGCCTTCCGCTCAGTGTGAAAGAACTCTCACCGCAAAGAAGAAAAAAACAAACTGCAAGAAAAAAAAAAACATTATAGGCCTGCTTGTCTTTCATCAGTACTGAAAAGACCTATATACCAATGTGGGCATTCTTTGAGATGAATTATACGTTTGTTATATCACAGTTTTTCTAATCAAAATGTAATTAAAAGCATACCATCACATTTTAAACATTATTATTAAACCTTTATTTCACCAGGCGAAATATTAATAACAATTTCTTATTTACAAATGTCTAATTAGCTATAATGACTATTTTAAAGCCAGAGTATAGTCTGTAAAATGGAAACACAAAATACATTAAAGAGGAATTTATTTATTTAAAAAATTTACTTGATGCCATCATTCTCAGAGAATGTCTAAAACTAATCAAAAAAGAACAATGTGTCATAAACCTGCAAATAAATATATTTACCCCTTCACAGATTTATTCTGTTAATGTTCCATACAAAAAGCAGATTTTCAAAATCATTCATTAAGGACAAATAGCTCTCCAAAACACCCTGGACCTATGTGAAAAAGTAATTGCCCGCTAACCCTAAGAAGTGTTTGTGCCACCCTTAGCTGCAACAACTGACATCCAGGGTTTGCAATAACTGGCAATGAGTCTTTAATATCACCACTGAGGAATTTTGGCCCACTCTCCTTTGCAGAAATGTTTTAATTCAGCCATGTTGGAGGGTTTTTGAGTATGAACAGTGTGTTTAAGGTCATACTACAGTATTTAAATTAGTATGTAATAAGTCTGGACTTTGGCTAGGCCACTCCAAAGCTTCATGTGAATTTGCTGCTGTGCTTTGGATCATTCTCCTGCTATATAACTGAAGTGTGATTAATCTCCAGGCCCTGTCTGATTGTCTCTAGCAAGGATGTTCTGATAGAGAGCAACATTCATGATTCCATCAATTATGGAAAGCTATCCAGGTCTAGAGGAAGCAAAGGATTCTCACAACCTCACACTACCAAGTGGGATGTCAGCTACTGGAAAGAAAACGAGCCTAACAACGTCATAGCGTCCCGTGACACTGACATGATGGGTCAGGACAGCGTTGCCAATGTGCCACTGTTCAAGTCCCAACCCCAGAGACCTATGCTGCACGTCTTCTCCTCTCCACTTCCTGTCTGCCTACCTAGGAAAAATCACAAAAATAAAGGCCATTATTGCCACAAACCAATCTTAAGAATGGGTAACCATTTACGTCTTTAATGTCCAAAGCTACTACTGTGTGTTAGTCTGTCCCATAAAATCCCAGTATAGCAAACTAAAGTTTCTGGTTAAAACAAAACAAAAGGGGAATAGGTATGAATACTTTTGCAAGTTATTCTATATCTATACAGATTGTACTATTAGATTCAAAATGTTAAAGTCTTCAAACGCCCAAATTAACTCCCTGATTGTAGTTTTTACACTACAGGAAAATTATCTATCACAACTTTAGACCAAATGGCTTCACCTTGTGGAACAAAAGGGCAATTACTATTATTAGGAAGCAAAGGAAAGCAAAAATAGCTCATTTGTGGAAGATTTTATGGATTATTGTTATTATATTAGTATAATAGAATGATAATACATGAAATATTTGGGACTAATCCAAACTGAAGTGCAAATGCGTAAGAATGTTCAATTAAAAGAAAATAAAAACGTGAATGCGCATGCGTAGGAGTGGCAGGGTCGCTGTCATGGCCCCGTTCAGGGAGGTTTTGTTTTGGTATATTGTTCCTTTTCGGACATTTGGCAGTATTTCTGGAAGAAAGCAGGTTCTTCAGTCATGTGGACATATAACCGTGTTTCTATTGGGTGGAAACATATCAGCCTGGTCTGTTTTTATTTACTGTGGAGAGGTAAGTTTTGAAGGCTATAATGCTAGCTTGAAAACAAAACCAGAGCTAGTGTTTTTTAGCTAACAAGCTAGCTACACAGACTCCACTTGGTTTTATTTACTAAAATGGTCATTATTACTCTCTTTTGCAGCAGACGTTTTCTACAGACTTTCATGTTTCTTTAAGCTATGTTCCTTTATTTCCACAGTGTAATATATAGCAGTAGCGCTGGAGAATTAAAGGGACAGCAGTTGTTGAATTCAGGTAAGCTATAAACTCTTACATTCATCGTTTAATTTCAAAATATGTCCACCTGCCACATGTTATCAAAGCTAGACTTGGTGTTAAGTCTGCAGTCTGAAGCGTTGCATTTAAAGTGGTCAGCTGGCTCGTTGCTCTGAGGGGTTTGACTCTGATGTTGATTCTTCAGGATGAATGACATGAACCTGAGTCCTGTGGGCATGGACCAGCTCAGTGTGCCCTCCGTAAGTGCCAGCCACCTGGGTCTGCCCACTTCTCCCACACACAATCCCATCCCCACCCCAGGTATGCAACTGCTCTCTTTTGTGAAAGATTGTCTTTCTATTATGGATATGCTCCAGAAGCCTTGTATTTAAGGAATGTGTCCATATTTCAGTTTACCAAATCAAAAAGTGTTTGAAACCCTTAAACGAATGTATAGATAGAGAATAACTCTCATCAGCGTTCTAGACTCAACCTTCACATGTTTATTTCGATCAGGCATGCCAGTGGCCATCCCGAGTCTAGGTCCCTCCCTTGGCTCTCTCCCCTCTGCCCTCTCTCTAATGCTCCCCATGGGTCCGCTGAGTGACAGAGGGGTGATGTGCGGCCTGCCTGAGAGGAATTACTCCCTGCCTCCTCCTCCATATCCCCACCTGGAGAGCGGTTACTTCAGACACCTACTGCCAGGTGGGTTCGTATTTGAGTGCAGCACTGGATTTGGGCGAGTTTAAGTTGCTTTAACGTTTTTGTGTTTTGCAGAAAAATAAAGGAATGTAAACGAAACTGTCGCCAGTGTTCTGTTTTATAATATGCAATGCGCAAATTGTAAAGGTTCATTGTTTGAAAGAATTTGGTATAAGTATTTGCCAAATTCAAATAAGTCTTATCATTATATCTACCGTAATTATTCATCATAGTATCCACTGTCCCTTTCTCTTGATAAGGTATTTTGTCCTACCTGGCAGACCGTCCACCTCCTCAGTACATTCATCCCAGTAGCCTTAACATGGATGGGACCCTGTCTGTGGCCAGCAACAATCCTTCAAATCTGGACCCCTACAGTGGACCTGGGGGCCCACTGGAGCAGGGCCTGGTGCCCATGGACTCAAGACAGGTCAGTGGTCAGGGAGACCTTCACCAGGCTGGCCCTCATGAGCTGGACTCTACAGGGTTAGCCATGGAGTCGCGTGTTAACAGCCCCCTGTCTCCAGACCGGATGGGGGAGGAGCTAGCCAACATGGATGGGGTCGGGGTGGTGGCCGTGTCTGACGCCCAGCAGCAGCTCGGTGGAGGAAGGCAGCCTCAGCCTCATGAAGGGCTGACAGGGGTGGACTCCTCAGGTGGGGTGATGCCTCTCCATGGGCCGCCTGTGCTGGAACTGCCTGTGGTGATGGAATCGGATCACATGGGAGGCAGAGTGGGAAGCTCTGGGACAGGAGGAGGAGCCGGAGGGCTCGGGGATCAGCTCCATGGGAATGGAGAAATGAACCCGAGTGTCGTGAGCGTGGTGCTCACCGGCTCCATGTCCAACCAGAACCAACTGGAAACTGTCTCTCTCCATGGACACTCGGGGATGGGACTGGAGGCAGTGAACGTATCCTCCATCACTGCAGAGGTGTCCCTAGGCCCAGAAAACAACCTGGTCCTCGTCAACTCCACTCTGCAACTGGAAGATCCTGCTCCCAGTAAGGAGAACATGGCCCCTCCCTGCTCCGTCTGTGAGTATAAACAGATGATTACCAGAAATAACAAGTTGATCATTTATTGTAAATATCAGTCACAGAGATGTTCATTGGGAATTTGATATGCAGCATCCTTTGAACTGTCTGACATTTTATCAAATTCCAACCACTTATTTTATGAAGTGGAATGAAAATGATTTTCAATTTGATTTACAAGAAAATATCTAAAAAGTGTGGCCTGCTTATGTGATCAACCCCTTTACACTGAGACCCCTAAATAAAATCCAGAGCAACCACTTGCCTTCAGATGTCGGCCATCTTTTAATGGTGGATTGCACAAATCTAGGTTTTGCGGAAGCCTGACAGCAAGAAAGCCATAAGGAGTTCGGGTTGCATTTTGCTAAGTTCTGAAGTTAACGCCCCATTCCCACTCTGAAACATGGTGGCGTGGGAAAACAGATGGAGCAATGAAATGGTTTAGATCAACGTAGATTCGTGTGTTTGAACGGCCCAGTTAAAAGTGGCATTGACTCAGAGAGGCTGGATCTAAAGGCAGGGCACACTATTCAGATTATTGCTTGTAAGACATTTGATAACCACAAATCATTTTTCTTCCACCTCGTAATTCTTTATAATAATGCAAAAATCAAAATAAATATACACTGAGGTTTTTGGTCGTAATTAGTGATGCACCTATATAAAAATTCAGGCCGATATGGATATCCGATATTAATATCGCTGTTATGGCATCCACTAACTTGGGTTGATTTCTTCTCAGGGTGCACACTGTGTGAGCGCTCATATACCTCAGACTGTCCGGAGCATGGTCCAGTCACCTTTATCCCTGATGCACCCATCCAGAGCAGGGCCCGCCTCTCTCTGCCACGTCCTCTGTGTCTTCGCATTTCAGTGACTGATGAACCACTTGGTGAGAGATTAAACACCCCTAAGCTTTACTTTTTTGTTGTTACTACAGGTTCCAGCCGTTGTTGTGCGCATTTGTAAATGTGCCCATAATACCTTTGCAGGAGTGTTTGCACGGGACGTCATTCCCCCTAGGACCTGCTTCGGACCAATGGTGGGCCAGCATTGTAGCAACGTGGATCTCTCTGATTGGCCAGAAAAGGACACACCTCAGATTTGGAAGGTCTGTTGACATGCAGCTCTCTAAATCGGCGAGCAATAATACCTTTTATGTAAAATGAATGGATGGAAATGCATGTTTTTTGCTGTAGATGTACCACAACAATGTGTTGGAGTTCTACATCGTGACGACGGATGAAAACGAATGCAACTGGATGATGTTTGTGCGCAAGGCGAGGTAGATTGTCAATCCATCCGTGAATAGAAAACTCAAACGGCGTGTTGCCGTTAAAAACGAAATGCAATGTTTTTGTGTTTTAGGACCCATGAACAGCAGAATCTGGTGGCATACCCTGCCAATGGTAAGCTGTTCTTCTGCACGACCACAGAGGTTCACCCTGACCAGGAGCTGCTCTTCTACTACAGCCGAGACTACTGCAGGCTGATGGGTGAGAAGACAAAGCTGCTTGTCCTGATGATAAGGGGATCCATTGGGTCTTTATTACAGGGTTCCAGCTCAGTCTGGAGAAGTATAGAAAAAATAGATCATGACACCATTTGTATTGTCAGACTTTATTCTCTAATAGTTGAAATATTTTCCTTCGTTCTTTGTCATTCCTTTTTATCTGTCCTCCTACACTTCCTTGTGTCCTTCCTATCTCCCTTCCTTTCCATCGATGTGTGTCCTTCCTTCTTTTCTTGTACTTCCTTATGTCCCCCTATTCTTTCTTTGCCCTTCATGTCTTTTATTGCTTGTTTCCATCCTTCCTCCTTTCCTTTCTTTTCTTTATGGGGTCCTTATTGGTTTCTTTCTACAGTCTGAGTTTTTTCCAGGTTTCTTATTTAAAGCCTGCCCACTGTAGAAATGGCTGCCATTAACTCAGAGTAAACTTGATTTATTTATTTTTTTATATTTTAAAATGGGCTTATTGGACTGAGAAGTGTGTGTGGAACATTATTAGTAAAATTGATCCTTGTGTGTTTCCAGGTGTTCCTCAAGTCCCCGATGGCCAGATTTGCCAGTGCGGCAAAGAGTGTTCATCGTTTTCTGAGCTAAAGTCTCATCTCAACAACCATAATGGTAACCACAGTCATAACCAGCCTCCGCACAGCCACAGCCCATCACTGCAGGACCACTCTCAGAATCAGCAACAACAACCAGCACCACCTCAGCAGCAACAAGAGCTGCAGTCACAGCAGCCACAACACGCTCCTTCTGAGGAAAAGCTCCTCAACGGCGCCTCAAGCTCCTCGTCCTCCCCGTGGCCCTGTAACAATCCCACCGCGGGACAAACAAGCGGCGACAGCAGCGGCCGCAGCAGTAACAGGAACTCCAACAGCGTCACCTCCAGAGGAAAAGGCCAGGGCAGTGTGCGGGAGAAGAAGTTCAAGTGCAGCATGTGCTCTCGGGCTTTCATCACTTCCACTAAGCTCAATGTGCACTTCATGGGGCATGTAGGGATGAAGCCTCACAAGTGTGAGTACTGCAGCAAGGCGTTCAGTGATCCCAGCAACCTCAGGATGCACCTCAAGATTCACACAGGTCAATTTTATTTCCTTGTTAACGCATTCAGTAACTGGACAGAATAACTTTAAGTCAACAAAGGTCGGAGTATTTCCAGTTTAGGGTTAATATCTGGGGGAAAATGTGGAAACGTTGTTTTTGCCCGATTCTTTGAAATGGACTTATTAACCTCCCCTGTAACAAGAGGAGTTACAGTTGATCAAGAATCTGCAACAGCCTCTTCCTAAATGATTTTTAACCTGCAGTTTCCTGCACAAGTATTCATTTCACCTGAATATTTCCACATTTTTGCATTGTTAAAACCTCAAACTTTAGTGTGTTTGTTAGGATCAACACGAAATAATGCAAAAAATTTGAATTGGTTGGAAAATTAGAAATAGTTTAGTTTGATTTTTTTACAACTAAATTGTGCTAGGTGTTGCATGCATTTGTATTTGGCCCTCAATGCAACTAACCGTGTTCAGAAGTCACCTAATAAGTAAATGGAAGTCACGTGTATAATTTAATCTCAGGCCTCGGCTGTTTGTTAGAGAACATTAGTGAGGAACAGTATCATGAAGACTGAGGAACACAGCATGAAGAAGGTTGTGGAGAGTTTAAAGCAGGAGAAGATCTAAAAACTTTGCATTATTGCCTTCTTCACAATTATGTGGTGCTTTGTATTAATCTCTCATAAAGGTTTGATAAAATAAACTGAAGTCTGAAACTGTAATCTGAAAAGGTTCAAGGGGTGTAATCCTAAATACAACACCTGGCTTACTCTGTTTTAACAGGTCAGAAGAACTACAAGTGCTCAGTTTGTGGGAAGTCGTTCACTCAGAAATCTCACGTGGCTTCACATATGCTCATCCACACTGGTGCAGAGAAGCTCAAATGTGACCTTTGTGACAGATCGTTCATCCGAAAACAAGACCTGAGACAACACATGTTCTCTCACACAAAGTACGTGTTCATTGCTCCACTCCCCTGATTATTTGCTATTGTGATTGCCAGTGACGATGATTTTTTACATTAAATATCTTTCCATATTTTGACAGTGAACGCCATATTCAGTGCACAAAGTGCAACAAACACTTCCTGAAAACCAACCACCTGAAGAAGCACATGAACTCTCATGAGGGCAAGAGAGACTTTGTCTGTGAGAAGTGCCACAAAGCTTTTCTCACTAAATACCACCTCACACGTCACCTCAAGATCTGCAAAGGGCCCAAGAGAGAAAGAACGACTCGAAAAGAACGGAATGCTTTGAAGGAAGAGGAGGATGAGGAGGAGGAAGAAGAAGATGATGAGGAGGAGGAGGAGGATGAAGAAGAGAATAACAGGAAGAAGAAGTGGTGGAGAGAGAATGAATGATGAGGACTATGGTTTAGATGTTAGAGGTTATAACTCTGAAAAATCCCTGCCCCCTCCTCATTAAAGATAGTGCCTCTTGATATGTTTGCTTTACTTATTTATTTAATGTACTATTATTTACTTCTCTGAAATGCCACATCCTACTAAAAACATCTTTCATAAAAAAAATATAAGCTGATGCCACATTATATGAGCAGCATTGATATTTTATGAGAAATTTAAAAAGGATTTTTTATTTCTCATAAAATATCAATGCTGCTATAGTATTTGTTGTATCTGTTTATTATGTTTTTTTAATATCTCTTGTCTTGAATTCATTGTTTAATATCCGGTCAGTTTTTTTATGATCTCCTCAATCTCTGGGAACTATTATCCTGTTGGCCCTGCAGGAATTGCCATTTTCTTCATGAGAGAAGTGCTCGTATGTCCATGTTTTGACAACTGTTTTGCAATTAAAATCGTTTTAAATCTATAATTTTGGTTGTGTTTGCAAGAATACAGTTACAGTTGGAATTCAGTTGGTTACTATGAATGTTTTCCTCTTCCTATATTTCCAATGATTACATTTGTCTGTTCTTCTAAAATTTAAAGAATTCTAACGCTACATTTAAAAATAGACATCCTTTATGAACGTAAGTAAATAATTATATTGAATTTTTTACCTTTACTCTGAGAAATTTAGGGCTTTTTGCCGCCCCCTGTTGGCACTGGCAATCCTAACCAGCAACATCGTTGATTCATGCCTTGGGTCCGCTCTTGTAATAGTATGCTATATTAACGCTATTTCTAATTAACTGGCTAATTGTTTCTCCATGTCCATTGACTGACCAGTAAAAAATACTGTATTTCTCGAAAATTCGTATGATTTTTATTTTCCAGGTTAGTTGCAGTTTTTCTGCCGATAACTCTTATTTTGAAACGCCTGCACTGGAAGTGCATTTGAGACTTCCGCTGAGGAATACAAATATTCAGCGCCGCTTCTTTCATTCACTTCAGCGTGGTATGTGTTTTATTGCCTTTTTCACATATTGTTTTTAATTTTGGGTCTTTTTTTAACTAATTCTATTTTTAAGGATAACGGGTTTAAAGTAAAGCAAAACTTCTGGTACATTGTTACCGTTGTTTTGTGTGTTAGCTAACCGCTTAGCTAGCAGCTCTGCTGACAGGCATGCTCCACAACAGTGAAAGTACTTGAACTTTACTCATTAAATAAGCTTTAAAGTTCTTGTATTATTAAGCCAAATTTATGTTTGACTTCTTTGTCTATGTTTTTTTCTTTTTTCTTTTACTTTGCTGACTTTTTCCAGCCTGATCTGAGTGACAGCTATGCTCACTCCACCGAGGGAAGGGATGCCTAGCATGATAGACAAGGCGCTGAGGATGAGGAGGGAGGAGCAGGCTCGGCAGATCGTCCTCGCTTGGGCAGTTCTCAACGTGTCCCTTGCTGGAATGATTTACACTGAAATGTAGGCAGTCGTAGCTGTGAACTTGCTTTTAATAGTATTTTGTATCACTCATCTTCTTGTATATTAATGGTTTTGTCTTTGCTACTTCATTGTAGGTCAGGGAAGCTGCTGAGCAGGTACTACAACATCACTTACTGGCCCATCTGGTACATTGGTGAGATCCCACTACACTTATTTTTATTTCCCTATCGGTATATTAGAGCTACAAGATGACTTTATTGACAACTGGTTTACCATACTTCAGGATTCCTACATAGTGGGAAAAAGTATGACATTTAAATATTTCTCAGGTTTAGAGAAGGATGGAAAAACAAAATAGAGCGTTCACACCCTTTATCTATGCGAAGGTTTCTTAAAATAGGCCACTTCAAGCAGAGTGCTTTCTAATGTTGGTTTGGGGAAAAATAATGCACATAGTTCCCATATTGTCATCTTTTTTGTCTACATCTACTACATCAGGTCTTAGTTTAATAATTTCGAAACTGTGATCTTGGATTTCAAATTGACGTCTACATATCTATCCATCCATCCCTTTATTGATCCCTCCATCTATATGTTTATCTGTCCTACCATCCATCCATATGTTAATCTATCCATCTCTTGATATGCCCATCCATCTACTTAGCTGTCTGCCCTTACAACGGTTGTTTTGTTCATTCATCAGCCTATCTATTAACATCTGCTGGTTACCAGTCTGTCCACGTTTCACCTGTCAATTCATCCCTCTTTTTACCCATCAATTCTTTTTCCATTTTTATTCATCCATTTAACTGTCTGTACATCCATCAATCTTTCCATCTAACTGTCAATCCATCAGTGTATTTATCTATCTATCTATCCCTTAATCTCTTCTGCCATCATTGCATCCCCCTGTTTATCAAACCATTAGCCATATGTTCTTCTGTCTTCGATTTACCTGTCTAGTCGTTCATCTGTTTTAACATGCACCCAGCCATTCTTCTATCTATCCATTATCTCCCCATTCATTCATCCATCCATCCATCCATCCATCCACCCTTAATTCATCTGGCTGTCCATCTATCATCTGTCCATCCATTAATCCTTGCATCTGTCTGTTTGTTCTTCCCTACAGTCCCTTGTTTTTCAAGGTTCTGTATTTAAAAACTGACCTCCTGCTGCTTTAAGTTAGTATTTGTTCCTAAAAATGAACCAAAAATGTTTTCAGTTTAGAAAGTCTGGAATTTGGAAATGAAAAATATTTTGGGACCTAGAGACCTGAATTACTCAAATGTATCTTATTTCAAACTCCAAAGATGCTTAAAATAAATTCCTGAAATTTAATCCTACTCCTATATTTTAACACTTTCTGTTATGTTTGTTCTCCATGTTCTTACAGAACTGGTGCTAGCCTCTCTCTTCAGTCTCAATGCACTTTTTGACTTCTGGAAGTATTTCAAATACACAATGTCTCCGTCCACCATTGCTGTTACCCCTCAGCAGCATCACCTTCTGGGTCTCAGGAACACAAGTAATATTCTCTTCATTTCTGAACCGAAATTCAGATTTTCGTTGCTTTCGTTTTTTGATGTTTTTCAAACCATCAGAATATGGCAATGACTGTGTATCATTCCGCTTGAAGGTATCCAGGCCTCTCCTCCACAAAAGCCAGAGAAGAAAGAGACTCCAGCTCCGGCCCAGTCCTCTCCACTTCAGGGCCAGAGCGTGCTGAGCTTCAGTCCCTCTCGTCCAGCCTCAAGCAGCCCCAAATTCTCCCCCAGCTGTACAGCTGGGTACAGCCCTCCTCTGGGCAGTCCATCCCCACCAAGCAGTACAGGAGGACCTTTTACCCCCACAGTGGCCTTTGGAAAGGTGCATGTTTTTACAACAGCAAAGAAAAACAAAATGCATCTATATTGGTGCTACATTATGTTTTGTTATTCACATCTTAGGTGCTGAACTACAGTCATTCTTCAGGCTCTTCTCCCTACCAGAACAGTATCGGGCCAGCAGAAGGCTCTGGCTTGAGAGCTCGATATCGCACGTCTCCTTCGGTGTTTAACTCCCCCGGAAGCAAAGAGGACTACATGGAGGATCTGAAGAGTCTGGAAAGGTTCTTGCATTCTGAGGAGGAGAAAAGTCACCGCAGTCAGCTAGGTGGGACGGAGTTCTTCAGCTAAGACCAGTTCAGGAATCAAAATGCCTTTTATACATGAACTGAAGTTTCAGCTGTTTACCAGTTGATATAAGGATCATTTTTGAACTAAGAAATGTTTTCCTTATGAATTTAATTTAAGGGTTGCTTCATTTCATCTGCAGGCAGTCCAGAGTCTGTGTCTCCAAGCCACAGCCCTACTTTCTGGAACTACAACCGTTCTGTGGGAGATTACGCCCAGAGCCTGAGGAAGTTCCTGTACCAGCCGGCATGCCGCTCTCAGGCACCGTCTGCCCACAAGGACGAGACGGACCTGGGTTCTAAACAGGCTGCAGAAGAGGTCTGTACAGTGCCTAGAAAAAATGTTTATACCCCTTAAACTTTTTATATTTTGTCGACTTTACAATCGCACCACTGTTTTTTACTGTGGTTTTATGTGATAGATCGTCATTGTTGTCTTCAGAAGACACCCGAGCTGTATTTGTACTGAGATTAAATAAAACACAGGTGGACATTTTTACCAAAAAGGTGTCTTCTGAATACAGTTTGTTGCTTTGGATTTCATTAAAGGCCATCAGATTAAAGGGGGACAAATATATATGCATGCCACACCTATTCAGATACTCTTTGTTCGCCTCTTATGTAAAATCCTGATAACTTTTTATCTCCCCCGATCTTTGGATGTGTAGGTGTGGGGCAGAATCACTACCAGTCGTGCTGTGGTGGACCGCATCGACAGCTGGACAGCCAAGCTTAGAAATGTGAGTACTGTTATTCGCTGGACGCTGCACATGTTCCATAAACTCCTTAGTGCTTTGCTATGAAAGTCAGCCATAGACTCACACAACACATTTGTGTCTGCAGTGGATCAGTGACACCATCTTGGTCCCTCTGGTCAAAGAAATTGACTCTGTGAACAGCCAGCTGAGGAGGATGGGCTGTCCGGAGCTCCAGATAGGAGGTTAGACCAGCCGGAAATGCGAAGCATCTGTGGAATTACTGCAACAGATTTGCTACCAACTTTCCCTCTTTTGTCCACCAGAGGCCAGCATTAGCAGCCTGAGACAGGCAGCGGTGATGAAAGCCTCCTTAATCCCCACGCTGACCTCTATTGTCCAGTACCTGGACACCACGCCCAACCAGGAATATCTAGTGGATCGCATAAGAGGTTGGTTCAACCATCCAAATTGTATGTTCTTAATTGCTGTGATGGTAAGAAAAAATGACATCACTGTTGTTTATTTTTTCAGAGCTGTCTCACAGCGGCTGCATGAGCTCCTTTCGCTGGAACGGTGGCGGCGATCTGAAGAACAGGAAGTGGGACACGGATCTCCCGACTGACTGCGCAGTGAGTCTGCTTGCAAAGATCTGCAAGTGTCATGATTCAATATGATTGTTCTCCAAGCAAAGCCAGGCTATGTAACCCCCAACTCTCCAGATTTCTGTTTTGTATGGTCTTTAGTTTTTGGGCTCTTTGTGATATTCCTGAATCTCTGCTTTTTGATATCTGGATGTTAAATTTGAACTTCCTCTTGATGTGGGTATCTGTGTGGGCTCTTTATGTTGCATCAATAAAAATATTCCCCCCTCACCCTCAGATCACACTTTACATCTCACTTTCGCTCTGTCTCTCAGATCCTCATGCATGTGTTTTGCACATATTTGGACTCCAGGCTGCCCCCACATCCGAAGTACCCGGATGGGAAGACGTTTACTTCCCAACACTTCAGCCACGCCCCAGACAAGCCTGGTGAGAGCTCGTCTGTAAACTGGGAGGCAAATAAAACTATAAAAACAATTGCGCTTTCCTGCTTTCGTTTTTATACCCTTATTTTTTTAACTCCTGCAGATGTTACCAAAGAGAACCTCTTGTGCATCCATCAAAGCAGCACCACGCCTCCTCACTACCAGCTTATATACCAAGGACATATCTACAGCCTTCCTAAGGTGACTGAAAACGAGGAACATTTTGCCAGTAATGCTCAATACGGTTCCCTCCTGTAAAGCCGGTTAAAGAGATAAAGCTAGCGTCAGGTATGGGATTTTGTGTGGTAGACAAAGTAGTGCGTAACTGTACTGGGTGGGAAGTCATGTATGCTCGCAAAATGTTTTTACAGATAAAATATTTGACAAGTGTGGAATATATTTGTATTCAGTCCCCTTTACTCCGATATCAATAGACTGACATTTTTTGCCCATTCTTCTTTACCTACTCAAATTTTTTGGAGTCTCTTACAGTATTAGTTCCTAATTAAGGAATGTTTAAAAGCACAATTGTTTGAATTTTGTCAGGATTGTATTTTGATAAATATAAGAAAGACCATGTATCATTTTCCTCCCACGTCGCAGATCTGCACTACTTTTAGTTGGTCTATCCCATCATCCCTTCAGTGAAATAAACTCAAGTATGTGTTGTAGTGTGGCGAAACATGAAAGGTTTTCAGGAGTTTTTTTTTTTCAAATCAACACATAATCTGTTGCTAACTATGATCACAGAGTTCCAGCGAGATGAACCCATCTTGATTTCTGTTACAGGGAAGGAACAACCTGTTCCACACAATCCTCATGTTCCTCTATGTCATTAAGACTAAGGAGTCAGGAATGCTGGGGTGAGCTCTTCTTGTAACATTTATTATTAATCATTGTATTCACAATAATTAAATAGTTTTTCTTTTGTTCCAGGAGGGTAAATCTGGGCCTCTCTGGAGTGAACATCCTCTGGATATTTGAAAACTGATGCATCGTGTTTTTAAAGCAACAAATGATTACAACAAGCTGCAAAAGATCATTTTGTTTTTATTTTTCTTCTGTGAGGCAAGGATCAGCTTAATAACTCCTCTTTCATGGTCATTCCCCAAACAGCTGTTTGCTTTGAAAGGACAAATGGATGCACATTAATGGACATATTCCCAGCTGGAAATGGGCGCTGTATTTTCAATGACAGTTTCAGAGAACGTTTCTGTTACATCGAGACCTTGTGGTGCAGCTAAGAGGTTTTTAAAATCTCTTTTTTCTTCTTGATTATTTGAGAATGTATCAGCATGCCAGCCTTGTAAATTATATACCTCAATTTATCTAAGCGATAGCAAAAAGGGCTCAGGCCCATTTACCTGAATGTAAATATTTTATTTTTCTTGCAAGCCTCTGCAAACTGTTACTGGTTTGCTCATTGTTTTGTAGAAATAATTGTCTGCAGAATAAGGGGTACTCTTGACACCTACTGGAATCAACCACGGATTTGGAGAAAATGTAGCATTGCATCATTAAAAACTTGAAATGCACGGTAGCTTCTTTGTTTACTTTGAAATTAAAGAGTATAATGCTGCAGGTAATCATGAAAGAAATTTATAAGTTGTGCTTTGGAGAATTGATAAGTGACCTTTGGACGTGTTTTTAAACAAAGAAATGCTAAATAGAACGATTTATTTCAATTTCTTCACCAATAGGTACTGTTCAAAGTGTTTTGCTCTAGACATTCTCATAAAATATTAAGATTAAGTTGCCATGATGAAAAGAAAATATCGTTCTTTTCCATCTTAATGTATTTTAATACCACACCAATCCGCTTGGTGGCAGTGTAGCCCAGTTTTAAGATTTGACCTTACGGCTGTACCCATTTTGTAATGATGTGCCAACACAGATGCTCTGCCATGCTGTGCCATGCAGTAACTGACGTACTCCGGTGGAAAATACTCCCAAGCAATCCAGTGGGTTGGTCACGTTAATTGGTGGGATCTCTTTTAAACGTGATGGGGTGTGAGTTTGCTGCATCTTAGGCTGAATACTGCATGCAAGATTGTTTTCAAAACGGCATTATCTAGTAAGCAGTATATGTTTTGTATTTTTGTGACGTCCTTATACGAAGTGCATTGCCTGCAAAGTGCCAACAAAGTATCTACAAACGTTGCTACTCCTTTTGGAAAATGTAGGCCAAGTTTAGATCAGAACTGCTTCCTTGCTCGTTTCACAAATACATGGTCGAATAATATTTGTTTATTCCACGTTGCGTAATGTTTTGGAGGTTTTCAGACAAGTGGACATAACTTACAAAAAAAAGTCCATTAGGGGAATGTGTCGCGGTTTGGTAGTGAAACCACAAGTCCCATAATGCATTTGGGTGTCGCTGTACCTCCATTCACATCCGCTCGCCTCGAGATCAGCGCTGGAAAAAGGTCTGAGAAATTGCGGCGATGTCAGTCCAGGTTGTGGCAGCGAAAATGGCAGAGGTCGACCTCAAAGACGTCTCCGCCGGCAAGGAGCTGCCGACCGAGTCCCCGGTGACGCCCACCTCGGAAGACAAGACCCTCACCAGAAATGAGCCGCAGAAGGAGGTCGGTTCCTCTGCCTCAGCCGCTACGTCTCCCGCCGCGGAGCCCTCTACGAAAGCCGGGGAAGGCAGCCGGGGTTTGCTTACCCCGAGCGCCGCCAAGATGCCACAGGCGTCCGCGATGAAGCACTCGGACCCACAGCAGAACGGCGGAGAAGCCTTCGTGAACCGCGACGGTACGGTGGCCGAGGCTCCACGGATGAAAAAGGTGGGTGATAAGGACAATTTTCTCGGTTGGAGCTGCGGGAGACGATGCAATGAGAGCTGACTGGGAAAGCTGGCATTGTGTCTCGATGCTAACAGGCTAGCTGGTCCCAGAGTTGATTCAGCTGTGACCATTAAAACGCTTTTAATTACGGCTTTAACCTCGAATCCCTCTGTTGTTTATTTTAACAAGTGCGAAACACCGCATTCAAATCAAATTTTTAAGTTTGCTGGATTTGTTGTGGTTTTTGTTAAATCTGGTGGATACAGACTGGATGTTTTCTTAGAAGTTTTACTGTTTCAAGTTTTGCTCAGATTGGAAAAAAAAAAAAAAAAAAAGTTCAAAATGACACAACTTGAATTCGGTATATAGGTCTCCGAGACGCCATTATCATAGCTTCTAACAACTGTTAAGCTACGCACCTTCCAGCAATAGGAGAGTCGCTTCTAAATTGCGACGTGAAACTGAAATCTAATACATTTCTGTTTCCTGTAAAGGCGCTGCAGAACAAAGCAACTCCACAGCATCATGCTGCCTTCACCGTGTTTCTCCGGTGGGGATGATGTTGGTGTGATCAAGGTGACCCAGAACAAATCATGGTCACGGTGAAACACTTTGGTGGCAGCATCATGCTTTGATTAAGCTATTCCCCAGCACTGAAAATTGCAGTGCATAAAAAACAAACATGCATAAAAGTTAAATAAACATTAGAGGCATAAAAGAAAAGCACATAAAACAACATATATAGAAACTGACTAATAATGCTGCTTTGATCCACCCAACAACCCTAACCAGCCTCCTCTCCACTGAAGAAAAACCTACCCACAGCATGAAGCTGCCACCGCCGTGTTTAATGCTGGGAATTGAGTTTTCAGGGGTATGTGCCGTGTCTGTTGCGTTTTCTGCCACCCCTTTGTGTTCTGCATGTAGCCCAAAAAGTGAAATCAAACAAAAATGGCCTCGGTTCATTATTTTGGTGGCACCTAAATGGTTGCACTAGATTTTTAGTTGTATTTTTAGATTAACTTATAAAATCTTTGAAAGGCATGTATCATTTTCTTTCAACTTCACAATTAAGCACAGTGACAATGTCTCTACCTTCCAGCAGTTGTAAATGGGTTCTTTTGTTGCAACATGAACCCAGCAGCTCAAACATTTTTGTTGTCTGTAAAGAGGCTCTCCTTTTTAACTTGTTACTGCAGTTGTTTATGGTCTGTGGCAGCCGTACTTTTGTTCATGCCAGGGTTAAGGTCAGACATGCACACCATAGCTGACTGTTGTAGCTCTGATGTATTCAGATGACAATGGTCGTGTGCTTCAGCGCCGGTGGTCAGATTTGGGTAATTAATGTCGGGATTTGTTTTAGTAACATTAAAATCAGCTAGGCCACAACGTCAGAACCAGTTAGATGGTATCTATAGTCACTTCACTGCTGGCCACATTTGTTGGCATTCCTTGTAAGGATGTGTAAAAAATAATTAAATAAAATTAGATCTTATTCAGTATCATAATCTCACACGGAAAAACTTTGATTACATTTATTTAGGAAAGTTGAATTTCCCAGAATCACTGCCGGCACAACCCTTGGTAGCCTTGCTGTCAAGGCCTTTTTAATGGATAAAGGTTTATTTTGTTACTTGTGAACCATTTCTGTGTTGCCTTTGTCGGGGAACCCGGCCACAGCATCACACATCCTCCACCGTACTTAACAGGAGTAAAGTCCTCATCCTTTGTTTCAGGCCTAACCTAATCTCACCAAAGTTTTTGAAGCCCAGGTAGAGTTTAACAACTGTCTGTGTGTCTGTTTATGGTGGTAGGTCAGAAAAAGGTTTTATTTTTCTTTCATTCCTCCCAAACAGCTGGTTGGTATGTCAACAGCAGGTATTTGTGTTTAAGGGGGATCCCAAGGTGCCATTCTTTGCTGCAGGTCACCAACAGGTAGCTTTGGACTTTGGACCACTCTCCTTACCATCCTCACTGGGTGGTGACGAGATAAAACAGGACATTTCTGTCTGATTCTATTCTAGTTGCATTTCTATAAAAAGGATTGTTGTAGGTACAAATTTGATGTTATTTTCATCAGTCAGTCAGTCATTTTCTACCGCTTATTCCATAGTGGGTCGCGGGGGAGCTGGTGCCTATCTCCAGCAGTCTATGGGCGAGAGGCAGGGTACACCCTGGACAAGTCGCCAGTCCATCGCAGGGCAACACACAAACAACCAAGCACACACTCATTCATACACCTAAGGGCAATTTAGAGCTACCAATTAACCTAACAGGCATGTCTTTGGACTGTGGGAGGAAGCCGGAGTACCCAGTGAGAACCCACGCATGCACAGGGAGAACATGCAAACTCCATACAGAAAGACCCCCGGTTGGGAATCGAACCCAGGACCTTCTTGCTGCAAGGCAACAGTGCTACCAACTGCGCCACCGTGCATTTAATCCATTAAATGTAGCCATAGCAAACACTGTATATATACAATGCCTTGCTGGTTAGTCCTCCTATTTGACAATCCCTAATGCAACCAAGCTGGAAGCCCAATGATGCAGGTGCCGGTCAGTAGTTCATAAAGTTAAAGGAATGGACAACAGCTCAGCTGCAGCACAGCGCAGGCATGTATGTGGACGTCCTCCAGCCGTGGAGAGTATCATGTTGTGGAGATGCATCACGTTTGCAGATCGTTCAAAAGCCAGATCTGCAGGTTAGCAACATGTGGATTGGTTTTATATTTTCCACGATGGTCTTGAAAGTTAAATTTTTATTTTTCCAGATGTGATGTTTCTGAAGCTTGTTACTGCACAAAAAAATGGAAAGCTATTGAATTTTTTTGGGGGGATATTTAATGATTTTGTCCAAGTGCATAAAGGCTGTTAATATCTAATGTTGATTGCAGTCATTATTATACCATTTGTAATCTAACCTGTGCTCAGACAACAATGGTTATGCTGATTTACTGAGTGCTCTGTGTAGTTCATTTTGATTGAAGGGGAACATTGCAATAAAAAAGCTAAAATGCACTTCAGGGATCAGCATAATTACAGCAGGAGGGTAGTTTTTGAATTTTCAGCTTCAATGAATACAGAACATGGGATTCTTCAGCAGTGATTAATAGTCAGCAAATCCATTGGAGTGGAAATCTGTCCAGTTTGGGAGTTTAACTTAAATGCACTGCTGTGGACGTCCACAGGGGTAGAGGTCTCCACACACTGTTGTTATAGGTGCTGCAGCACTGCTTTGTAGACGTATACAAGCACAGCCCGGTCTTTATAATCTGCTGAGTTCTGCTTTCCCAGTGCTGTAATGGCTACGTGCAGCACTGGGAGTGATGATGCAAGTATGTAAGCAGGCAGTGTTGACTGAGTGAGTGACTGGCTAGCGTTTAATCCTCGCCTTTATCATGTCACCACATGAGGGGATTAAAAGGTCATCTTTCTGTTGTGGGTGAGGACAGATGTAAGCTTTTTTTTGGAGCTTCTGATGAGCGTGATTTGTAGCCCGCGTAGTTTGACACGAACGGCTCCAATCTCCGGGAAGTCCAGTGATATTTTCTGATAGAGCTTTGCTGGCGCTAGCCTACACTGTATCATGACCACTGTTTGTGATTAAGTTGGCAGAAATGTAGATGGATTCGTTCCAAGTGGAAAGGGTCACCTGCCAGACTGAAGTGGATGTTCTCCAAAGAGATGAGATGAGTGGTGGTATTTCCGAATGACTCCAAAAAACAGCTCAGAAAGCTCTTCCCTCTCTGAAAGAAACATTGTGTCATGCACTAAGCTGGTGTTCCTGCAAGTGCTTAGAGGTTTATAGGCTTACAGTGACCTGTGGCTGCTCTGCTTGAGAAGAGAATGGTCTGAAGGAGATTTAAATCAAATCAATTTATACTCATTTCATTGTGTGTTTTAAATGGCATTAAGCAAAACCAGGCAGTGTTCTTTTGGATTTATAACAGAGTTATTTACAGATCCTGAAAGAGTGGAGTCTAAGCTTTCCAATGATGTCAAACTTGTGGAAATTGAAAAAGAATTGAAGAAGATATGACCATCTGAATGTCTGCACTCGCCAGACTACTTTTCAGAGAAATCAGGCCTGAAAGATTCCTTGTTTTGTGTCCCTGAAAGCAGAGCGGTGACCAAAGCCCATCTCCCTCAACTGTTTGTCAACAGAAGCTCCAACTGACTGCAACAGACTTCTGTCACTGAACTCATAGTAGCATTTTTCTATGAAAAGATAATTTACAGCACTGCATTACAATTTATTATTTATGTCTGCAAATTGCATCATGACTGCATCCTGGTGATTGGTTTGGTTTCCTCTTGTTTTTAGAGAAGTTCCAGTCTATTAAATGTTCTGCCTCAGGCAGAGTTTGAAATCCTATCTCACAGCAATTAGCAAAATATCAGGGTAATATGGATGTGTTCTTCTTAATATGTAATATGAAATGTCCAAAGATTATTGTGGCATGCAGAAATATTGTTGATCAGTCTTCATTTTATGTGTGCAGGTATGAAGAGAGCTATGGGCTAATATTTTACACCTTTTGAATACGTGCTACTCTAGAAGAGGCTGGTGCTGCAGCTACTTAATCTGTACCCATAAAATTTTATGTCTGCAAACCTCTTGACTTTAATGGACCCAGGAAGAGAAATGGACAATAACTTGACTTTGATCATGTCACAAATGTGATTTTTATTTACAACTTTATACACATTACAAATTGCCAAAACGCCAATATCACACCATCATCCTCTTCCGTGTGCTATTCTGTGTTGTGCTTTGTGGTGCTGGGCACGTAATGTCCTTCGCTTCATCGGAACAGAAAGGCCTAATCTTTGAATAAAGATAAGTCTGCCTGTCCGTGGCCAGTCCAGGTGCAGGCAAGGCAGGAACATAGACGACAGGGGGTAGAACTTCCGGGTCACACAACAGCTGAAAGCTAACAGTATGTGTGGGAGTAGCTGGGTTCAAAGCGCCTTGATGTTTGATTTACAAATTGCATGCTCATCTGAAAGAAAAATATCACAGGGTTATTCATTTTTGATGAAGTTTTACATCACTGGTCATCAGAAGAATTTCACTGTTCTATAAAAATATACAGGGGTTGGACAATGAAACTGAAACACCTGGTTTTAGACCACAATAATTTATTAGTATGGTGTAGGGCCTCCTTTTGCGGCCAATACAGCGTCAATTTGTCTTGGGAATGACATATACAAGTCCTGCACAGTGGTCAGAGGGATTTTAAACCATTCTTCTTGCAGGATAGTGGCCAGGTCACTACGTGATACTGGTGGAGGAAAACGTTTCCTGACTCGCTCCTCCAAAACACCCCAAAGTGGCTCAATAATATTTAGATCTGGTGAGTGTGCAGGCCATGGGAGATGTTCAACTTCACTTTCATGTTCATCAAACCAATCTTTCACCAGTCTTGCTGTGTGTATCGGTGCATTGTCATCCTGATACACGGCACCGCCTTCAGGATACAATGTTTGAACCATTGGATGCACATGGTCCTCAAGAATGGTTCGGTAGTCCTTGTCAGTGACGTGCTCATCTAGCAAAAGTATTGGGCCAAGGGAATGCCATGATATGGCAGCCCAAACCATCACTCTAGGCATGCAACAGTCTGGGTGGTATGCTTCTTTGGGCTTCTCCACACCGTAACTCTCCTGGATGTGGGGAAAACAGTAAAGGTGGACTCATCAGAGAACAATACATGTTTCACGTTGTCCACAGCCCAAGATTTGCGCTCCTTGCACCATTGAAACCGACGTTTGGCATTGGCATGAGTGACCAAAGGTTTGGCTATAGCAGCCCAGCCGTGTATATTGACCCTATGGAGCTCCCGACGGACAGTTCTGGTGGAAACAGGAGAGTTGAGGTGCACATTTAATTCTGCCGTGATTTGGGAATCCGTGGTTTTATGTTTTTTGGATACAATCCGGGTTTGCACCTGAACATCCCTTTCAGACAGCTTCCTCTTGCATCCACAGTTAATCCTGTTGGATGTGGTTCGTCCTTCTTGGTGGTATGCTGACATTACCCTGGATACCGTGGCTCTTGATACATCACACAGACTTGCTGTCTTGGTCACAGATGCGCCAGCAAGACGTGCTCCAACAACTTGTCCTCTTTTGAACTCTGGTATGTCACCCATAATGTTGTTTGCATTTCAATATTTTGAGCAAAACTGTGCTCTTACCCTGCTAATTGAACCTTCACACTCTGCTCTTACTGGTGCAATGTGCAATCAACGAAGACTGGCTACCAGGCTGGTCCAATTTAGCCATGAAACCTCCCACACTAAAATGACAGGTGTTTCAGTTTCATTGTCCAACCCCTGTATTTTTGTACATACCAAGCTCCTTAGCAGACTTCATATAGAGAGGCCACATTGAGGCCGTTGACACGTGTGTTGGCAGTAGCTTCACATGCCAATCCCTGTGGCCAGGATGTCGACCAGGCAGCATGATGGCGTGATCCTCAGCGTAGTTCTTTATGAACTCCGAAACTCTGCGGAGTTGCTCACTGCTGATAAAATGGAGATCCTGTGGCCGCTGGCTCTTTTTCCTCAAGCGGGGTCTTGCACCGTTCTCATCAAAGTGTCTGACGATGTCAGTCAACGTGGCTTTACAGATTCTTAGCAGGGAAACAAAGGAAATATTCAGCTTATGGTTTACATCGACGAGTGTTGACAAAATTGGTTTGACAATACACTACGGTTTTTCTGCATATAGGTGTGTTTATAGAAATAAACATCTAACACAAAACATAAAAATAGGTATTTGTTTTTTATTTCAACCTCAAGCTTAGATTAAAAATACAACCCCCCTACCCCCACTCCGGTCGATTTTCACATTGTGAATGGGATACAGTACTTGCTAACCTCGTGTAGCTACACTAGCCAAAAAACTGTTGTTGTGAACACTCAAGCTTAAAAACACATCTCAACCTTAGATTAAAAATACAAACACAATACCTACTCAAGTCGATTTTAATATTTGACTGGTCAGTTTTACGTGATTTGTCCGCTTCAGTACATGATTTATTTACAATATGATGCATCATAATAGTTTTTTAAAAAAGTATCAAACTCACCCCACGAGAAACTGAAAGGTATTCCGGCAGACTTCAATGCCTCCGATGGAATAAGTTGTCCTGGCGTGTTTTCTTTTCCTTGGTGTCTTCTTGGTGGATGTGGTCATTGCTGAAGTTTCTACTGTACGCCGGTTTGCTTCAAGATGTCCGATTATTCTCATGTCCTGCCACTCCCTTTCTGCTGCTAAAGAATCCATCCGTATGTTGTACATGATCTCTGGAGAAAGTTTGCGGCTACAGGACTGTGTCCCAAGTGAAGAGTTCTCCTATCTTCTTCCATAGCATTTAAAGTCAAAGTTACGTATCTTCTCCATTTCCCTGTCTCTGTTTTCCTCAAATGTTGTGATAGCATTAGCTTCTGATATCTTACGTTCTAGCTCCTCAGCCGCCAGTCCAAAGCTTTCTTCGTCATCCTCGTCTTGGGTTGAAGACGGCTGCAAACTAGGAATGTTCTCCAAAGTAATGTGGTCGCTATCATCTTCCGCTTCATCTCCTTCTGATTCAGAATCTGAAGAGAGTCCGGCGGCGGCAGCGGTACTGCTGAACATGTCTCCCACAGCGAGGCGCTGTAACAGCCGCGATTCAGTTCGTTTGCAACACGTTGAGCTTGGTCCATTGTGAAGAAACACGTTATTTTTCATAGAAGCTGTTAAGTAGCCACGAGGTTTCTTGAAGCACGCTGCTTATTGGTCGACAAGCGGAACAAAAGCCAACGCGGAGCCAAACAAAACCGCTACAGAAATAAGCTGAGGCTTTTCCCCTCCCCAAAATGTAAACACGAGCTGGCTGAGTTTTAGGCTGAAAACAAGCCAAGTTTAAACATAAAATTTACCATTTTAAAACCTCCGAAACTGTCATTTAAAGAACTGAATGGATGCTTCATAATTTCAACTTGCACATTTTGCAATAAAGCGAAAATCAGCATTTTCTCAGAAATTGACGGTTTTTCCTCATTTTCTCCATCTGTGCGGTGCCGACATGTTCCTGGTTTTCCTGTGGCGCGTCACATTTGTGTGAAAGATAATTAAATAGATAATAGAAAACGCAATTTAACAACAGATAAAACCTAATGCCACTCCTGTGCCTAAGACACTTTGTAAGTAATTAAGCTTCATGCTTCGGGTCATAGTCCATTTAGAGGACCAATTTGTGTCCAAGCTTCATCTTGTTGGTGATGGTCTTAAGATACTGCTTTAATATTTCCACATAATGTTCTTTCCTCATGATGCTATCTATTTTGTGTAGTGCGCCAGTCTCTCCTGAGGCAAAACACCCACATATGATGCTGCCACCACCGTACTTCACAGTTGGAATAGTGTTTTCAGGCTTGCAAGTTTCCCCTTTTTCCTCCAAATGAAATGGTGATCATTATGGCCAAACACTGCAGTTTTAGTTTTATCTGACCATAAAAGTTTGGAAACATTATTGTCTCTGTCCCCAAATGGATTTACAAACTGTAATTTGGCTTTTATTTATTTAGAATTTTAAGACAGGAAAATGGCCTGACCCAGTCCAGCTAATATTTTTCAGCAGGTTTCTGCCCTGCAGAACATGAAAACACAAACAATACAGCACCATCATATCAGCTACCACAGGATGACGATGGCTCAGTATCATATAGCAAGCATGGGACTTCTTAAAGAGTCTTAATGCTGGAATAGACCTTATGTGCTGTGAGATCTAATACCATGCTTTAGTGAGAAGACAGATCTCCATCCATAACAGGTTTTAAAAGTCAGTTATCTCTTAAAGATTCACCTTAGGGTTAGGATTGGGGGATAGCTTTCAAAGAACCAGCCACATTCTTTCACAACTGAAAGGAATGGTCAAATTTGTCTCCCAATAGCGGTTTTGTCTGCTGAAAGTCACCCTGAGGGTGGCAGGTGTTGCTGATCTCTTTTTGTAACGGTCTTGGAATGTCTGGAGGTTCCTTACTTCAGATGTGAGACCGGGTTGAATATGATGGTGAAACCTGCCTAAAGAAAGTTACTAAGTGATGCTGAGTTTGTGTTTAGTGTTGGAAGGAAAAACTGGAATCATGCACAACTACATACAAGAATAGATGCAACTAAAGGTTGATGTGTCCTGCCTGAGCCCACACACTCCCGGGCTATGCACTTCAGGTAGAAGAGTCATTGTGAGGTATCATTGTTATCAGCCAATCAGGATTGGACTTCTGTGTGAGATGCAAAACATTAGACAGGCAATTAAAAACCAGCTTTCACTGACGCTAAGTGGCGCCTCCGCCAGCCAGAGAGCCACTGCGGTCTGGAGACACAGATCTCCCACCGCAACAGTTAAAAACAGTGAAATCAGACGTATGCAGCATTAATCTCACATGTTTTTTTTTTTAATCAATTTATATTTTAAATGCCACTCCAAACTGTGAAAATATTTAGGTGGAGTGAATTTGTAATGAGCTGCACCGATATCTCCTGGACTCAAGTGAAAAAACAGATCCCTGACCTAGATTTTATACCGGACTTCTATAAGTCTGTTGTGGAGAGTGTGATCTCTTCTGCCATCATCTGCTGGGGAAGCAGCATCAGAACCAGGGACTTAAAAAAGCTCAACAAGCTGATAAAAAAGGCTGGCTCTGTTCTGGGGACTCCTCTGAAACCTCTGGAGATCATTGTGAAGAACATTATGGAGAACCCTGAGCATCTTCTTCATGAGACTGTCCTACAACAACAGAGTGTCTTCAGTCAGAGGCTTCTTCAGATCTGCTGTAAGACGGAGCGCTACAGGAGATCCTTCCTGCCCACAGCCATCAGCATCTACAACGGCTCTTTGAGGAAACCTTCATAATATGAGCTACAACAACATTTAATTTCCCTTTGGGATTAATAAAGTATTTTTTTATTAAATTCAATTGAATTCCATTCAGCTATCTAAAGAAATCATTTCTAAACATTTTCATGGCAGTTAAGATCTGAAATTCAATTCATTGAATCAACTATTTTAACTCTAGAGGAAGTTAAAGGTTGCAAGGTCACTTGTAAGGTGGCTGCTGCTCCGTTCAAATGTGAAATCTGTGGACAGTCAACAATCTCAGACAGTTGTGATCGCTTTAATCTGTATCTCAGCAAATAAACACCGAAATACATTTTTATATTACCAGATAAAAATCTCTTAAAGGGCTTATCTTTCTCATCTCCATATGTGAGAACTGCTAAAGCGGAAGCCCACGCTTCCACAAAGCTTCTCCTTTAGTTGAAGCTCCATCCAAAAAGTCCTCCCTTCCTAGAGGAGTCCTTTTTGGGATAGATTTTTACCCACTTTTATCTTATTTGGTCCTGGTATCTGCAGTGGAAACACGAGAGAGGAAAAACTACCCCACCCAAGTTCCTGAAGAGGTCCCTGCAGCAGAAACACATTGGCTGTCCTCCCCAAGGCTCTCTTACCTTCCCTATTGCAGCTGGAGTACCACAATGCAATACAGTCTGCATCACACTTTCCAGCCTATTTATTTATTCACAAATCAGAATCTCCGCTCTTTTGGGCTTATCTCATAAAATATCTTGCTGCAAGATCAGTCTTTCATCAGTCTAATGGCTCAGGGCCACTGATTGATTGAGCTATTATTGCAAAGTCCAGGGATAGTTGGAAGCTTTTAGTTGGCATGCCTCCAGGCCCGTCTCAGCGGGGTCAGAAAAAAGCAGACCATAACCATTTCTTAGACCTAAAAGCGAAGAAATCACTTGAGCTAATAAAGAGCCTCAACTTGCTTGTCAATGAAATGGTTTGGATTATCACAGCTACTCAAAACTCATCTTGTAAAGAAGGCAGAGTTTCTGTGTTTGGGTTTGTTCTTGGGTGCCTTCGCGTCTCTCAAACAAAGGAGAATGTGTCAACCTCCTGCACCAGATCATATGTGAGTCACCTCAGCAAACACGAGATGGTCGGCCATCTTGAGAGTGTACGTGTAGTGGCAATGACATGCATTACCCTGAGTAATCCAACCCTGTCTTTCATTAATGTTGCATTATCGTATGTTCAGCAAATACTTTCAACAGGTGGTAGACAAACAATTAAACTTATCGAGCGCATGTTTATTTATTATTTTTATTGTCTGTGCTTCTGTTTTATCTCCAGTTTCTCACGATTCAACCTTTCAGATCATGGAGGCTTTTATTGGTTATTAGTTATCATCTAATGTCTCTCTTCAGCAGCTGTCCAAATCTGGAGTTTAATGATTAAACCACTGAAATTTTAAAGCATGTTGTTTACTGATTTACTCCTATGTAGAAAACAGCGAAGTGCTTTTTGGGTAAAGCACACGATTCAGGCACAAGAGGACAGCTTTACATCCAAACCTTTACATTTTAATTAGAATCCTTCAGTAGCGCTGCACCATATATCAAAGATCTGTTGTAATCATAGCGTCAGTGTTGAGTGGATTGCAATGTTGGCTGTTCTAAAGCGTCACAGATTCAAACTTTAAATGCCACTAATATACACTGGTCAAAAAAATAAAGGGAACACTCAAACAACACATCCAAGATCTGAATGAATGAAATATTCTCATTGAATACTTTGTTCTCTACAAGGTTGAATGTGCTGACAACAAAATCACACGAAAATCATCAATGGAAATCCAATTTATTAACCAATGGAGGCCTGGATTTGGAGTCACACACAAAATTAAAGTGGAAAAACACACTATAGGCTGATCCAACGTTGATGTAATGTCCTTGAAACAAGTCAAAATGAGGCTCAGTATTATGTGTGGCCTCCACGTACCTGTATGACCTCCCTACAACACCCGGGCATGCTCCTGATGAGACGGCGGATGGTCTCCTGAGGGATCTCCTCCAAGACCTGGGCTAAAGCATCCACCAACTGGATGGAGCAAGACATGATGTCCCAGATGTGCTCAATCAGATTCATGTCTGGGGAACGGGCGGGCCATAGCTTCAATGTCTTCATCTTGCAGGAACTGCTGACACACTCCAGCCACATGAGGTCTAGCATTGTCCTGCATTAGGAGGAACCCAGGGCCAACCGCACCAGCATATGGTCTCACAAGGGGTCTGAGGATCTCATCTCGGTACCTAATGGCAGTCAGGCTACCTCTGGCGAGCACATGGAGGGTCATACGGCCCTCCAAAGAAATGTCACCCCACACCATTACTGACCCACTGCCAAACCAGTCATGCTGAAGGATGTTGCAGGCAGCAGATCTCTCTCTCCACGGTGTCTCCAGACTCTGTCACGTCTGTCACATGTGCTCAGTGTGATCCTGCTTTCATCTGTGAAGAGCACAGGGCGCCAGTGGCGAATTTGCCAATCCTGGTGTTCTCTGGCAAATGCCAAGCGTCCTGCACGGTGTTGGGATGTGAGCACAACCCCCATTTGTGGACGTTCGCCCTCATACCATCCTCATGGATTCGGTTTCTAACAATTTGTGCAGACACATGCATTTGTGGTCTGCTGGAGGTCATTTTGCAGGGCTCTGGCAGTGCTCCTCCTGTTCCTCCTTGCACAAAGGCGGAGGTAGCGGTCCTGCTGCTGGGTTGTTGCCCTCCTACAGCCTCCTCCACACCTCCTGGTGTACTGGCCTGTCTACTGGTAGCATCTCCAGGCTCTGGACACTACGCTGACAGACACAGCAAACCTTCTTGCCACAGCTCGCATTGATGTGCCATCCTGGATGAGCTGCACTACCTGAGCCACTCGTGTGGGTTGTAGAGTCCGTCTCATGCTACCACGAGTGTGAAAGCACCACCAACATTCAAAAGTGACCAAAACATCAGCCAGAAAGCATAGGTACCGAGAAGTGGTCTGTGGTCCCCACCTGCAGAACCACTCCTTTATTGAGTGTGTCTTGCGAATCGCCAAAGATTTCCCCCTGTTGTCTATTACATTTGAACAACAGAATGTGAAATTGATTGTCAATCAGTGTTGCTTCCTAAGTGGACAGTTTGATTTCACAGAAATTTGATTTACTTGGAGTTATATTGTGTTGTTTAAGTGTTCCCTTTATTTGTTTGAGCAGTGTGCATGCAGCCTGTTGGATGGAAGCTCAATACCCACACTTGACATGGATAATAGCGCCCACATAGCTGAAGGCCACAGAGAAAATTGGAGACATCAAAATGAATTAGGAGAAATGTATAACTGATTAGAAAAATCCCAATATTTAACAATATAATTCTATGATTTGTTTTAAGTTTTTCACAGTAATCAAAGTTTATTATATAACACCACATACCCAGAATAACAAAAACAACAGGGTGTTGTATCTGGGTATATTGATGGAAAGTTGTGTGGAAGGTAAAAGTGCGTTATAGATGTTTACATATCCTAAATTAGTCAGTGGCACTGCTTGATCATAACAATGCTGTTTGTATGTAGTAAGATGATCCAGACCACCTCAGCTTGGCTCTGAAGGTGGTCAGAGCCAAGCTGTCCCCAATGCTCATGCTGCTTGTCCTTCTTCAACCCACCTAATGATTCAACAATGTTTTATACACAAAGAAAATGGCCAAATTCTGAAATAAAAGGTTGTCTATTTGCAGTTATCTTTGAGTTGTGATCTACTAAAGATTATAACGGTGATTATTGGTACTTGTTGATGACATAATAGTTTTGAATTAATATAAAGTAAAGAAGTTGGGGTGGCATTGTTTTTTTTTTTTAAACCTTTGAGTACTTGAATTCATATTAAGTTTCATGAAGTTACTAAGTACTTAACAAGACAAGGAGATGACAGGAAGGTTGTAAAAACTCTACCAGGAAAAACAGTAAATGTTTCTCAAAGTAAATGCTTCTTGGAAAGGAGGGAGGTCTCCAAGGATTTCATACTTAAAAACACTTGTTTTTGAAAAAATAAAATTGAAATGGTTTGTTTAGGGTGATGTTCCATGTTAGTTTTTCCATCATGCATCATCATGCATGATGATCGAAAAGTAGAAATTTGGTCTCACCTGACCAGAGCGCATTCTTCCACATTAGTGGTGTCTTCTGCATGGTTTGTGTTTGTATAAATGACATTGCACAAGAGAAGCACATACACTGCAAGGAGAGAGCGCAGTCTGGTGATGCATACCCCCATTTTGTGGTAATCTGCACCTAGACCATTTAGTTGATTGAAGCTGTAGATCTGAGGCTAACAGGAAAAATCTTGTGCTTAACCAGGTGCTTCTCAGATTAGAAGTATTCCTGCTGCTGGCCTTGCAGTTCACATCACAAATATGGCAGCAAGCGTAATCTGTAGCGCATTTTGAAAGTGGAGCCATACTTTCGAGTGCTTTCTATCAGCGGTGCTTTGTTGACGGTACCAGCGGCTACTGACATTATGTTCTTGTCCCTACAATGCTGTGTTCATGTCCGGCATGGAAAATTGCCCACTCTTCCACTCCCTCAGTGTCACAATGAATAGTTTTAGGTACCGACACATGGTACCGTTTGATTTTACATGATTCGGTACTGTGTAGTACTCTGTAGTACCATAAAAGTACTGAATTTGGTACCCATTCCTAGTTCAAAGACAAACACAGGAAATACATATTTTAAAATGCTGCATAGGCTAAAAGCAACACTGATAAGCTCAAACTTGGTTGTCTACTAGGAATACGTTTCTTCTGCAGATTCATTTTCTACAACCTATTTGAGTTGCAGATTTGATCTGCAGCAGCATCAGTTGTCTAAAATGGGAACTGCAGCGAATGTTGTGTGCCTCAAGGGTTAAAATCAGAAAAATACTGCAAGGAGCACCCAACGGCTGAACAAGTGACCGAAATACAACTTATTTAAAAGTTGTTTTAGGGACAGTATGGTTAACAGAAAAAGCTGACAACAATGTGAAAAGCTGGCGGATCCTAGGCAAGGCCGAAGGAAGAAGACAAACTGAGCCTTACTCTTTGTAGTCTTTGCTCTGTACGCTGTCATTTGCTGATGTCTGCACATAGAGGGAAAATTTAGCAGCCTATAAAAAGATAAAAAAGAAGCCGAATGTTCTCTGCAGAGTTTGAGGCGGTTACTGCGTCTCACAAAGAGCAAGGCGGCACATTGGTGGCAGTGGTAGCTGGAGACAAATCGTTTGAAAGAAAGTGTCCGAGTGAGGAATGTTTTCTTAAAGTCATAGAAACATGGTTTCATATTGTACACGCTAATAATGCATGGTGCTATGTATCAAGCTCCTCAACAGCTGCGGGGAAACTGATAGATTGTAGACTCGGAGAAATATTAAAGCTATTTCTGTTAGCTGCTTAAATCCTTTCTCACATAGAGACCTTTTTGAAAGTCTGAGCTTACAGCCCCCTTGCTTGTCAACTAGATGTGAACAGTATGGATTATATATAAAGATGATGATCAAAGTAATCCTACCAGTTTTTCTCCCTTTTTTTAGTCTCATTTTGCCTTTTTGGGCTAGTAATGGTGTCTGCGCTTCCCCGTACTTCCCACACAAATCTGCGTTTCTAATTCCCCAGTTAGAACTCATTTCCTGGCTCATCATTGCTTGCCATCAGCGAGTCTTAAAGTTGATTGAGTTACATGTCTTTTCATCAAAAGCCTCCTAGAACAACCTCCAGGTCCTTCGAGCAGTGACATGGACAGAGTGAAAGGGGGAGTATCCAGGGTACTAGCTTATTGAAAGTTTCAGTTGAACAAGTGAGTGCGTGTGCCTCGTTGCCCCCGATGTTGAGTTTACACGGGGATCAGGAAACATTACCGCTGAATTTGCCATGCGGTACGATGAGGAATGCTGCCACGTTCTGAAGCGATGCTTGCGAACAAAGAGGCAACATTATTTGCAAAAACTGCTGCCTCACAAAAGAAGCCTCTGAAAGCCTAAAATGAACCCCCACCCCCACCCCCCCACGCATCCATCTGTCTGCTTCACTTCCTATTAGTCAGGCGACACCAGCAGCTCTTGGCACGTGGAGATCATAGCTGCTGTAGCCTGAATACTGCAGAGCTTTGAAATAGATGTATGTGCTTTTTATACAGTGCTGTTGCTAATTTTAACCCCCACCCTTTTCCCAAAGAGCAAAAATGTTTGGATTTATTATCAATTTTCTCTAATCCACAGTTGTGCGAAATTATGCATACAAGCTAAAATACAAAATATCCCCAATGATATTCACAGCCACTTCCAAATCATTGAATTCAGTTCTTTCAGTCGCTTCTGTGGCCAAAGGTTCATAAAATCCAGCACCTTGGCCTGCAGACTGAGCATGTTCTTGACTGGATTTTGTCATGCGTAAAGTTTGGTGCACACAGGATTATGGTATGGGGCTGTGTTTCAGGAGTTGAGATCTGCTCCTTAGTTCCAGTGGGGAAAAAAACGGCATGACAAGACATTTTGTGGAAATATTTTGGGAAATGGCTCCTTCCTGTTCCAGGCTGTCTTTGCACCAGTGTACAAAGCGCAGCCCATAAGACGTAGATGCTTAAGTTTTTTGTGGGAGATCCTACCTGGTGCAAAGTCCTCAACTTGGTAGAACACCTTTGTGATGATTTAGAGCACAGACCCCAAGCTCAGCCTTCTTGTCCAAAATCAGTGTCTGACCTAACAAATGTAAGCAAATGTAAATGTGGAAGAATGGTGAAAAATTCACAAAACACACTGCTTAACATTGTAGACAGCCTTCCCAGAACAGTTGAAGATGGGTTTTTAGAAAGTTTTTAAAGTGAAAATAATGTACAAGTATGTATTAAACTGGTTTCTAATCCAGTAAACTAAGCTATTAGCACTGCTCTGGACTTTGACTAGGCAATTTTCCTTTCTTCCACGATTGCCCTGCATTTAGCTCCAAAAATTCAGCCAGAATTTGCCAGAATCTTATAGATTATAACAAAAAGCATGTAGTTGCCTACATTTTAGAAGCTGTATTTTTGAGCCTGTGTGGATCGGGTTAAATATATATATATATATATATTATATGGCTTTTTATACATCAAGAGATACTTTATGTTTTTTTGTTTGTTTGTTTTGGTGGTGATGCACAAATCCACCTGACCTCAGTCAACCAGTCGTTTCCTTTGATAGGCTGTGATCAGTGATGAAAAGTTGAATTACTGAAAATAAAAAACTTCCAGCAGTTTTGGTCTGTAAAGGCATCACACCAGTGTATGTACTGTTGGACTCTACACCACGTTTGCTGTTAGTGCTTAGGAGAAAAAGAAAATGCCATCAGTCACAATCTGAAACAGCAAGCCTTACCTCCAAGAAAACCGCATCTTGATATCGGCCTGGAAAAGCCTGTTTTGTGCATCTCTAGTTTTTTCTTTGTTATTGGCCAGAACCAGTAAAATTAACTACACACCCAGAATGAAAGAGAACCACCTTCATCAGTCTTGTAGAGATCATTTATCTGATCCACTGTTGAGAAAGCTAGAAACATCACACTAATGCATTTTAAAACCATGAAGCAAATCAAAGCCCTTTTAAACTGTAATGTAATTGTTTGAGGTAAAACAAAAGAAAACCTATAAATGAAACCCATAAACTACTGGTAAATTACTTCACACTCCCAATTAAACATAGATCATTGACCCAGTAATGGATTTGTTCAGAAATGAAGCAGAACCTCCCTTACTGTGATCTGTCGATGTAATTATACTTCTCCCTCAGGGAAAGACTGATGCTATTTTTGTCAGTTCAACAGAGCAAAACTTTTGCCGTCTGTGTAAATTGAGCTGATTTGACCTCCATTATTGACTGTGATCATTAGGTCTCCAAAGTGTGCCCTAGTTTGGTCTACATGGGCAGCAGAACATAGTTATGCAACTGAAAGGAAAGAGGTAGAAGGATCACCAAAGTAGTAATTGCAATACCACACAATTTATAACGACATGTCAGAAGCGCTAAACATCTCTGAGCAGCTTTAAACATAACCGAATCACTAGAAATCTGGACTAACTGTAAGCTTAGCCTCGTGTTTTGGGGACATAGAAAACTGTCAGTTTTGGCCATCCCCCAGCATGCTTTGGTGGACTCTCTGTGAAAGAGAAGGGGAGGAGGAAACCCAGTGGAAAGTTCTGAGTGTAATTGCTGATGTACTTTCCCCGTTGTTGTTGAAGAAGCAGGGTTTAATCTGTTACTAAGTCCATCATTCATTGCCTGTTCTCTCCTAGTATCAGTGTCCCAGGCTTTTTACTGTGACTGTCGGACCATATCAGAGGAGCTGGGATTGCTCTGGCGCGGAGTGCTCTTTACACATCTTCCTGCATACTTTCCATAGTTATATAGCAGTGCTGTAGCACTCAGATAAAAGGCACCCCATCTACCAGCCGAATGGTTTTAGGTATTCTTATAAGTGCTGGGCTCATGCGATGCTCATAAAACTGTTCTCCACCATCTGTAGCAGTAGCATCTGTGCAGTGTTAGCATGACACATGCTGATGCTGTATGCAGAGCAAAGGAGACATGAATAACTTCCTCTGGTGCTGCTGGTGTGGTTGTATTCTGCACAGCACAGAATCCACAATACTTCATAAAGCGCCCTCCAAAGGTATTTACACCCCCTTGCTCTTTTTTTACATTCTAATGACAGTCTTCAGTGTATTTTGTTGGGATAACACAAAGTACTGAGTAATTTAAATCGTGACTCAACTTCTCTGTATACGTGCCATTATAAAGAGTCAGAGCACTTGTCTCTGTATATAAATCAGGAGGAAATGTTCTTACATGTGAGCCCTCCCCCAGGGCAGCAGGCTCAGATAGGCAGACACGCTTGAGCACATATCAGCTCATGCTAGCTGCTTTTTTCCTCTCTAATAATCCCTTTATTGGTCAGAGTTTTCAGAAATCAACCTGTACCGGTAGAGCTGGATTGTGTTTCCACTCATACTAGCAGCCTGTTGTTGCTCATTACTGCATAAACCCCCAAGACATTGGTATTTGCATGCATGTGTTGTAGTCCATTGTTGGAATGCGGCACCATATTTGCCTTTCTAGGGGTAACTGCCGGGTCGGGGTCATAACAGCAGGATCACATTTGTCTCTCACTGCTTGGCCTTTTTTTCTGTGAGTGTACCAGCTTAAGAGTTATTTTATCATCTGCCAAGTGTGTATTTGCCAAAGTTCTGCACTTGATTTAGTCTATGTCCCGCAACATGCCTGGCCTCTTTCTCTGGTTTTAGTTCAGGGCATTGTCTCCGCTCTGAGGAATTCCCAGACACTGCTTTGTTCTGTGCAGCACTTTTTCCTTTTTGTGTTGCTACCAACTCAAGTCTACCAAAGAAACCAAATCAATTTTGCTTAT
Source organism: Girardinichthys multiradiatus (assembly GCF_021462225.1). Classification (NCBI taxonomy): domain Eukaryota; kingdom Metazoa; phylum Chordata; class Actinopteri; order Cyprinodontiformes; family Goodeidae; genus Girardinichthys; species Girardinichthys multiradiatus. The sequence continues at coordinate 12,115,155 of NC_061809.1, forward strand.
TTTATGCCAATGTGATCCATGGAACTTTAACTTTCTATTATAACTGCCAGTGATCTTCCAGATTACACACTAAGAGTATACATGGGCTGGTACGATAACCTTGAGTTAAAAATGGGCTTGATACAATATTTGTATCAGACTTGACGTCGATCACACATCAGGCTGAGGCCACCAATCCAAATGTCAAGGTAAGGAGGGGCATTTATTGTATCATTTATCATATCATTTATCAGCACTTTGAGTGTCTCGTTGCTGAAAAGCGCTATATAAATAAACTTACCTTACCTACCTTATCTTATCATTGTCACAAAACTTTTATCTTGATAGGACTTTTGATTCATGTGACACCGATACATTCAAACTAATGATGACTTGTTGGGATTGTTACTTTTACTATTTTCTCTACTGTTTGTTCCATCAGAGTATCAACAAATTCGAAAATATGATTAAAAAAACTTTACTTTATGCAGTTTAATGATCAAAATCCCCTTCCTTATGTAATAGGTGTCCAGAGGAAGCTTATTTCAAAATGGGTATATATTTATTTTAAGAGCAGTATATTTGTTTGTTACGCTGTGGCCTACAATCACAGCCATACAGTTGCCAAAAAAGTCTGCAACAAAGTTGTTTTTATCACTTTGTTTTAGGTCATTACAATAAATACCACAGAATATCATCATACAATGACAAAAGGTCAATATCGCTGATCCCTGCACCAAGACGGGTGACGCTGCAGGTCATATTTTAACTTTAGAAGTTGAGCTTACCCTCAAAGAATTCCTGGATACTTAAAAAAAAAGAACCATACAGGGTAATCTCCGTCATCATGTGTTAACAGATGTTGTAAAGAAATCAATAACTTGACTGCTGAAGCCATTTATGAACTACAGTTGTGTTAGAAGTCCATTATGAGCCCTCTTTCTGCCAGCAGTCGGTATAGATTTAGCAGCTCTGCCAGAGACAAAAAGAGAAGTAAAACCTAAATAATTGATTTCAGTTGTAATTATTAATCTTGTGGATAAGACTGTAAATACAACTAAAACAATTTGAACAAAATTCAATAGTATTGCTAGTAGTGCCTGGGTATTTTATTCATATTGGCTTAAATAACACTAGGGGAAAAGCAACACCAAATGTTAAAGTAAAAATGGTCTACATTGAAAAATATTGACAAATATTGGGATCGGGTCCTAATCGATAGATGTATCTCATTATTGAATTTCCTTTATTTTAAACAGAAAACCAATACTTGTTCATGCTGCTGCTACATTAATTTAGTATTGATTGTTACAGCCTTAATAATGGTGGAACATTTTATTATTTTCATTTTAAAACACACCCTATAGCACATCTAAAAAATGGACACATGGTAGATTTAGTTACAGTTTCAAGTGCTTGTTGCAAAAAATATTTAGCCTTACTGCTTTTTAAAGACCGGTTAATCATTTGGTCTATGTTCAGCGAACTAGCCTGCAGTCAGTAGCTTTACAGACATGCCATTTGTAGATTACCAGCTATAGTTTTAAGTAGTGCTCTTTTAGTTTTCATGACAGGAAATGTTTCCAAATAGTCAGAGGCAGATTAACAGAATATTTTTGCGGGTTTGAGTCCGTAACGTCTTAAAAACCTTGGTACTGATGAACAGCCCGTGGCTAACTCAAGAGATCAGACAATCTGGATGTACAACACGTCTTCCCCTACTGGTCAGTAAAGTTCAGCCCACTTTGACCAGTGGATGAGGCTATGGAATAAAATAATTAAAGGAGTGTTACTAGAGGAAACCTTGTTTTGGAAAAGATGGAATTAAAAGATTGTATTTAAAATGATTCAAGCTCCTCACTGTCTCTGAAAATCTCTTCAAGTGTTCCTACTTGACAAACACGGCAGTAAACCAGGAATAAGTAGAAACAACAAAACTAGAAACATTCCAGCTAGTCTTAGATGTGGCATCCAAGAGGTTGTTAAAAACATGGGCAAAATTAGCTGTTGTCTGCTTCTGTTTCTGGTTCAGGTTGTTATAGAGAGGGAGAGGCTGACGTGACTAACATGAAAAGAAAGCCTGAATAAGTCCTCCACAGAGCACTGTGGCCGAGAGCTAGAGAACAAGACATCCGCTGTTTTGTTTTGTGAGACCCACCTGCAGGCCTGTAAGATTGGAGAAACTAAAAGAGCCTGTTGCTGCCAAGTGACACGGCTGAATGTGCAGGTAACAAGATGTCCCAGCAATATGCTTTTACGTCAATGGGTCTATGGAGCTCTTTGCTGCCAGTGGGGTACAGAGATTTGTTTTTGTGCCCCAGGAGTAATTTAAATAATTATCTAAATGGGATGGAGAGACTGAGCAAAATAATTAGGAAAATATCAAGACAGTTAAACTAAACCTGTTTGTCGGGGCAAAATGTAAAGTGAACAATTGAGTAAATTCAAGAGAGAGGTACCATTTCCAGCAACGACTGTTCTCAGGTGCAGTGTTATCATAATGTGAGCATGACAAAGTTTGATTTGATGGAATGTGATTAAAGCCTTCTACATATCAGGTTAAATCTGACTAGAAAACAGAACATGGTAAAAGATTTGTATTTCTTGACTTTATTCCTTATCTCATCGGTCCGTTCGTCCTCACAAGGGATAGGTACCTTTCACATTTGAACCTGACAGGGTACTGATCCCTGGTACCTGGGAATCAATACCGTTACTCAACGATGCCTGTTTTTGGAACTTTTGCATGTATTTATATGATAATAAATGTTACTTAGTTTAACAGTTAAAATCTCAAAATTGTTCAATTTAGCATATTTATTTCTTAATATCTAAACTTTGAGTATATCAAAACGTCCCGCTGTTTGTATTGTAACATTTCAGGTATTCATCCATCCATCCATCCATCATCTGTTTGTCATCCATGTATCTGTTGTTCCATCTGTTCATTTGTCTGATATCAATCACTCCATCCGTCTATCCAATGTGTCCATCCATCCATTTTGTCCATCTGACCGTAATTGATAGTGAATATGTATGTACTTAAAACTGCCTCAATTTAGTCAAGTCTAGAAAAGTCTAGAAATATGTATTGTAGATGTTAATATAATGGGCTCCTAAAGCCTAGTTAAACATTTTACTTTGTGTAGACACATTGGTGTTATGCACAAAGTTTGGTCATTATGTTTCGCTTTTCTAGAGTGATTTCAATTATAATGATGATGATGTCTTTTGTCTCACTTTTTGACCGGCCTCCTGTTGGCTTCACTCTCAATTTAAAGTCACTGTCTCAGATTAGGTACAGTCTGGCAGAAGCACTTTTGGGATTTGGCTTTCAGGGTACTTTGTGATATTTGTTTGTGGTTTTAGGCCTTTACTTGCCATCACTCAGTTTCCAGGCTTTTTTTGCTAACATCATCTAAACAGACAGAGCTATTAAGAGTCCACTCAGCCTGTCTGATCATCTGTGCCTGGGCTACTTTTAGGTTTGTTGACTAATTTTGTGCAATTGCACTGGAGTGAAACTGAGCTTTTGTCAGCTTATAAGTTTGTCAAAGAGTTGTCAGCTGTTGCTTTCTGTATGAGTAAAGATGAGGACTGATCATAGGATCAGCTGTTTTTGATGCAGAGTTGAGCTTCGGTTTTATTTTATAGAAATAGGAACATAGAAATGAGCTGATTTCCTCGTGCACCTATTTATAACACCTCTTTCTTTTCATTAAGCACCTTCTTGCACGATCTTAGCTGGCTCTAGACCTTTTGTTTAGTTTGACTTTGTGTAGGTGTTTCTCATCAAATGATGGGGTAAAGGCACTCGATGTTGCTCTTGTCAACTAGAACTAAAACAAGCAAGCAATTATTAACAGAGACGTGTGACCCAGTACACCACGTACTCACAGTTCTCTCGGTTTGTTTGTCCACTGATTCTGTGTGTTAGCAAACTAATTTAAACGCTGTCATTTTAAATGTAGTTGTGGGCTGTATATGTTGTGGAAGTGACTGAAGATTTCAAACAGAGGTGGAAAATTACAATGTTCCCTCCTCCCTGCTGGCAACTCTCTTTTCATATTCTCTTTTTTTTTTTTGCTTCATTGCCTCACTCATAGACAGGGATGCTTTAAAATGCATGAACTTGTTGGGGTCCTTGTATCTGTGACAACCATTCAGTTTGTCCTTGGTATACTGGCTATTTGGTTGCAATAGTTGTGGTTAATGTAAAGCCATATTTCTACTAAGTAGATATGGCTGATATGGAGTTTATCCACACAATTTTGTGACTGTTTTTAGAAATAAAACTTACTACAAAATACTGACACATGAGCGTTTGACGCCTTTATTTGAGCCGATGTGTTACCATTGTCCGGTGAGTCCGAGACAGGGATGTGTGTTCTGGTCCAGGGAATGGGGTTGAAAGTGCTCTTTGTTCCACTGCATAAAGTGTCTCTTAAGTGTGAACTGTTTAATGGTGATACATTGCTGGTTGTGCGACCTGTGTTGGCAACTGAAGGATCTCCATGATTTTGGCTAACGGTTTAGTGGGTGCGCGTTTGTAGTTGGATGCTACCCAGTTAACTGTGCCAGTTGAGGCGGAGCCAGTGTCACGAGTCATTTCTGAGACGGATGAGAATAGCAGTAGGAATAGCAGTTCCCAAATGTATTTAGAGCATGCGTGGTAACTACTGCCATGGTGCGCGCTCAGGCTGGGAAGGAGGAGAAATATATAAAAACATTCACTTGGCTTTGTCTGATGTTCCTGTGTCCCTGTCTCGTAGTGAACTGGCAGCGGAGCAGCAAGCTGACCTGTCTTTAAAGGACGTTTTTGATCAGGTGCGCCCAGCGAGTGAAGTTTTGGATTGTGCATGTGGGTACTTCATTCAGGATTCGCTGTTGGTGAGAAAATGGTTGGCACATGCTGACATTGTTGGTGATCCTGTGTTTCAAATCGTTGTGCCCAGTAAACTTCGCGCTGCTGTGTTAAGGATGCACGATGAGTCCAGGCATCTTGATGTGGGGAAGACATACAATCGGGTCCTGAGACATTTTTTCTGGCCGCGTCTTAAAAAGAATATTTCATCCGTTTCATACATTAAGACGTGTCATGTTTGTCAGCTCACTGCCAAGCCAAACCACGTTTTGAAGCCGTTCCCATTGAGACCAATTGTTTCAGCTTCTGAGCCATTTAAACACTTAATAATTGACTGTGTGGGCCTGTTACCTAGTTCAAGGGCTGGGTCATTCTATCTGCTTATAGTGATGTGTCAAGCTACATGGTATTCAGCTGCCTGTCCCCTATGCACAATAACTGCTAGGGCAATGTGTGCGCATTCACCTAGTTCAGTTCGGTGTTTGGAATTGCTAAAATGATACAGTCGGGCCGAGGCTCCAATTTTTCATCACATTTGTTCAGTCAGGTCCTGAAACACCTCAGAGTACGATCCAGTAAAGAGACAGCATAGCATCCAGAGAGTCAGGGGGTGATAGAACATTTTCATCAGTCACTGAAGTGTCTCTTTTCCGTTTATTATACGGAGTTGGGGTGGTGGTTGCTGATGTTGACGTGTTTCAGGAGGATGTTGGCCATGTGGTTTTTAACAATAACGAAATGCATACCAATAATTGCCAATCTTTAAAAGTAACCTGTCGGTTAGTAGCTACCTGCTAGCTACCTGAGATACATTTGTTTTTTAAGTAGGTCACAAGTATGTTGGGGCAGTTTCCAAAGGGCCTTTGATCAGTCAATATAAATAAATAATGTGTATCTGTTTATTTTTGCTCAAAAAAAAAAATATTTTTTCCCATTTGTCATTTGTAAATTTTTATTTTTCAGAATCCCTTTACAATAACACATTTTTATCCTAGCAAGTAGCATCATATATGTAATGCTTCAAATTTCAGCACAGTGTAGTTTAATTTTTTTAATGTGAAAATATCTAGCTGCTGGTCATTCATACATATCTTTTGTGGAAAAAAGAAAGATAAGTTCACCCACTTTTTTTAGGAATTAAAGACGGTATTTCTGCGAAAAGAACTGTGTCCATGAATCAACTTCACACTACAACTAAAGTAAAACATCGTCCACATAAAGAGTGTCCGCATTTGTGTCACATTTAACTCACTCGGGTCCATTCTGTGCTACACAGAAAACAAAATATAAATAACAAATAACAAAATACAAAGTTCTCTTTTCCAAACAGGGTTAACTGAGTTTACGTTTACACATAAAGCTTAGAAGTCTTAAATAAACTAAGTGCTCGCCCCTGCTGACGATCTAGAGAGTTTGCTCAAGTCCTAGGCTAATGCAAGCAGGTTTATTGCTCTGTTTTTGTTTTATGTGAGCCATTAATCATTTTATTTGTAATATTTTTCGGTGCAGTTCCAGTTAATCATCTTGGACCAAATTCACAAAAATTATTCCTCTGTTTCACACACCTACTTACTCTTTGCCTTGAACATCACAACATTTACTGACTAGTGTTTGAGCATGAAAAGCAATGAAATAATGTAAATGAGCTATAATACAGTTTTCAAGCCCTTAATCAACAAGGAATTTGTGATGGTTTTAAAAAATTGGCTTATCCTATTGGTGAATGCCACAATTTCCCTGTCGGCCTGTCCTGTCCTGTCAGCATCATTCAATGGTGTGTGTGTGCAGATTCAATAGGGTGTTCTGGTGTTATAATTGTCCACTTCTATATTAATGCCGAGCCTTTAACAACATCTAAAACTAAATGATGACTATACTATGTTGCATTTACAAATTTGTGACAATGAAACACGAGCTGCTCGTCTTAACATGCAGAGGTAGTGGGTGAATCTCAACTGTTGTGTGTTTGATTCAGACAACTTTTCACTCTACTCAATAAGAAAAAAACAGTCCCCCAAAAAGAAAAGCTAGAGAGAAGATATTTTCTGCTGTGACCAGCCTGGAAAACCAGCAGGAATCACAGCTGTGGAGACATTTTCACATGTTTTTCTGTCCTTTTTTATTTGAAATGCCAGCCTGTGTCCTTAACCTTAACAGCTAAATATACAGTCACACACCGATGACTGGATTATTTAACAAGTACAACTTCTTTGTCCTGCTTGAAACCCATGAGGTCCATTGCGAATGAATTATGCTTCATAAAATTGGGAACATTTTTATTTTTTTGCATACTAAAGCCCACAATTCTTTTTTAAGTAAATGTAGATGTTAAAGTAGTAACTGACACCAGGTTAGTGGTCAACATGTTTTGATATTAAGCGGCACATTAAGCCAATGGTTAAAGGTTTTAAGCTTAATCTGGGTTTGTTCTGGAATCGCTATCAAATTCCAGAAAAGGGGTAAAGATTAATTTTTTTTATATCAAATATTTATCAAGTTTTGTCAGCCTTAATGTGTGTGTGAATGATCTGAATTCTTTGCAGAACAAATCCTGTATTCAATGCCAAGAATTCACCTAAACTTTGACCTGGGCTTGCTCGAGATATCTGAATAAATTTTTTCTTTTCTTATCCAATCCATTCTGTGATAGTGTTAATACCTTGATATGAGCCTGTCTAGGGGGTCGGGTGTCCCTTTAAAAATATTTTTTGTAAGTAAACTAAACCTGTTTTTTGATCTTCATAGATAAATACCACAGAATGTCGGAGCAGCATGTTCAATCCCTTGAGTAGATACTGATACCACAGAGAGGTCTCTAATAGGCAATCCAGTAAATCTTTCTGGTTGTATTTATGGAGCTGGTTCCTAAATTAGTCTGCCCTGCGTCTGCCATTAATGAGTCACGGGAAACACCTTGCAGCACCGTAACACATCACTTTTACAGCTGCATCTGTGTCTGTTTGTTTTCGTTTCATGTTGTCCCACTGGGGGTTTCTTTTTCTTTTTTTTCACCGGGTCTGCCAATATGTGATGCCTGCTTTGTGCCACAGGTGCTCTGCTGCTCAGCTGGTCTGTTGTGTGTGTTTAGCCAACTTGAATTTGATCTTTCCACCCGACAGCAGATTTTTGGTATTTCTACAAGTCTAGAATATCCTTACATAATGTTGTGGCGTTAAATAAGCAGATGGGACATGAGGCCTTTGGATGTTTAAGTAGAGCATTCTTTTCTCTGGATGGTTTAAAGCGCTTTAGGGCATCCATTTAGAGTTAAAAGGATATAGATTTATTGTGGTCATGCTCAGATCTCAGCCTTTTGTTTCAGCTCAAAACACAACTGTTGTTTTTAAATGTTCTTAATTTTTTGAGGATTGGTGATTAGGCAGTACTTGCATGTGGAACTGATCTCATCTACTTGTCTAACCTACTGTGCAAGGTTTGCTTGTTTTTAAAATGTGAAAATGAAAGGGTAAAGGCTCTAAATGTTTTAATTTATATTTCAGAGCACTACCTCACGTGCAGTTAAAGCAAGCTTGTGTTGTTTCACAGAGATTGTTCAGGGTTTTTTAATGAAATAAGACTGGAACGTTGATGGTGTGTTGTGACCTTATAACACTTGACAGTGTTAATTAAAAATATCAGTATACACCAAAATCCGAATCGGCAGGTCAGGCTTTTTGAAGATCGGTAATTGGTGATTGGCCAGAAAACTGCAATCGGTGCACCCCTACTGTTTAGCCATAATCCTTAAACATTGCATTACATCATGGCTCCTTTCCAGCCTCTAGATGTTGCATTGTCTAATGACATTTACATTTGACGGGCTTTAATTTACAGCAGTAACTTTCGCCTACCAGACTTTACCACCATACACTCAACTTCTAGATACAATTAGCAGGACCAAGCAGAAGCTTAATCGTCCTCTGTAAGCACCGATGTTTCCCAGACCTCTCAGCTAGCCATGGGTCCTTTGTCCTGGACACGCTGGGTCCTGTGATTGTATTAACATTCACTGTTTCCGTGCCATTAGCCTCATAAATAGACTGCATCCATATTGTAAAGCAAAGACAAAAAGCAAATGGAGAAAATGAAATGAAAATTAGTCTGAAGAAATAACAGTTTTATTTTGGACATCTTGAATTTCTATCTAAATGTATTACAAAAGGATTCTATCTCCCAGAAGTAGTGTTTTTATTCTTTTAGTCATATTTTCCTTACATGAAACAAACAGGCTTCTGGGAGAATTTTATCTTAAATCATTTTTACTCTCTATAAAGTAGTATTGGTTGTTCAAGATCTTTCGGACTTCATCAATAGATGTAAAACATCTACACAGTGGAATTGAGTGAAGAAAGGGTTAGTTTGGTCAGTCCCAAAAACAAAAAACAGTGCTGTTCGCTCTGGCAGTACCCCCAGTTCTAAATCCTAATCTAATCTGTGGTAATCTTGTCCCAAAAAATAGCATGTGAGCACTTGATACACCCCCTGAACTCCTAAAACTGACCTTCAGTCCTTGCCGTTTGTGTATGAGCTCTTGCCAGACAACATCCATGTAATAAACCTGAGCTGATCATCATCTGTGTTGTAGCCTGTTTGGGCTCAGGGAAACTTACTTGCAGTATAAGGGATGTACAGACGCAGTTTTTCACGCAGCGTCCTAGAAACCACAGCTCCTGATGCATCAATCAATTCCTTCTAATGGTCTTAGTGCTGCCATACTTCTACTCTTCTTAAATGAACATCATTGGCTAAAACGCGTCAAAGATATTTTGATGTTACGATGAGAAAGAGTTAAGACTTTGTTATCTTGAAGGATTTTTTCCCCCTGCTGTTGTTACCAGCAAATCAGGGACTATAAAAAAGTAGCTAGAAAACAGACAAACAAGAAAGAAGGAAAGAGAAAATACGCAATTGGAAACTAGGCATGGGATATCACAGTATAAAGTAAATATAGCACAGTTTAATTGTATTTCCACATTTATTTGCATGGGTAGAACGCCTGCAGCTAGTTACCCAACAGACTTGCTGCTTGTAGCTTGCCAGCTGTACTGCTAAAAGAGTATTAACTTACTAAAAGTGCTGGTTGATGAATCTGTACTTTCCGAGCTATAAAACTTGCTTTAGCTTGGACCTGAATTATTTCTAAGAAGTTTGATTTGCCTTTTTCCTAGGCGAGAGGAGAAATGTTGGAGCCAGCTGACCAGCAGTGTGCTGAAACAGGTGGCCTATTATTGTTATTCGTGAATCTTGTAGGTAGGGTTGCAAAATTCTAGGCATTTCCCAAGTTGGAAACTTTCAATGGAAATTAATGGGAGTAACAATAGGAATAAATGGGACATATCCTGGAATTTTAAATTAGCTGGGGTAAATATGTCCCGAACTGGCTAGACATTTTGACCCTAGAGCACAAGAAGCCACACATTTGAGCCCATTGGCTTTTTAAGGTGAAGTAAGTTTTGATGATATTTGATTATATTATTATTATTATATTATTTAGCAAATATCACATACGTGTTTATATTGATGTTGATAAATACAATTTGTTTTAATTACACAAATATGTAGTTAATTACCTAAACTTCCAATTAATACCCCTAATTTCCACGGAATTTGTGAAATTCCCAAGCTAAGCTTTAAATGAAAAATTTCTGGAATTCTCTGCCCGTTCGGACCCTTCTTCTATGTAACGAAAAAGTGCAGAAGCCTTCTATCAGCCAGCTGATTTGCGGTGTGCAGCAACAAGTGAGGGAGGGGCAGCATTATCAGATAATAATTTTGATCCCCCATACAGCTAGATAGGACGTGTGTCACCTCTGAACTTTCTCTGGCATTTCATTAAACAGAGTTTAAACTGTAGGAAAGGTGTGACAAAAATATTTAGTGGCCATTTGAATAGATCAATCCTTCAGATTTTAGGTTTTCTTCTTGTTTTGATACTAGCAAATCTTTAAGACCATTAACAGAACACCAAGTAGTAAAAGAGAGGAAGAAGAAAAGGCCTAAAAAAAGAGGTGCCCGTTTTTAAAAGAGGCTGACCTTAAAGATTTGAAGTCCATTTGAATCAGAAACACATAATGCTTTCCACTTTCACACCCACACATGTCACCGGTCTGAAGAAGAAGAAGAAGAGGAGGAGGAAGGCACTGAGCCCTGTGTGAAAAGGGTAAGGAGAGAAGAATGGCTGTATTAGCCGGGTCAACAGACTGCTGTTGGAACCTGATGCTGTTATGTTCGTATCCGGATGAGAAGAAAGTCGGTTTGTCAGAGCACCATTAGCTGTCTCATCAGCTAATGACGAACATTCGCTGACATTTAGCTGACTCTGAAAGGGATTATGGGTAAATTGCTCGTGTTGTGTTCGAACAACTTCAATAACAGGAGATTTGTTTCCAAGTTTCAGCTGCTTGTTTTCTGCAAACTCTAAATGTGGTATAATGATCGTGTCTGTTCTGTACTCTGTACTGCCGCCATTACACATGGAAAAATGGAAAAAAAACGAGAGAAACCCAGAGAAAAACCTAATAGGAGAGGTAGAAAATGTTTAGTGTTAGCTACCTTGGGCCTTTTTGATTGGATATGTTTAGTTGGAATGATTTAGTTGTGATTTATTTGTGCATCTCGTTCAAAATCCTGCCTTCAAGGTCAGTCTTTTTCAAAGATGAACTGACAGATAATGAGGGAAGAAATTGTGACGCGCACAGCATCTTTTTATCAATTCTCTTAAGCTTTTTACAATCTGTCACTTGTAGCATTGGCAAAATCTCTGCCTATAAAACAGTGCTGTGATTTCTGGTTGGCATGCAGCAGCATTACATTTCACAACAATTGTATTTTTTCAGGCTCTGGCAGTTACTTCTCATCCTGTCTGATGTTTAGTCCTTGTTGCAGTGGTTTATTGCCGTAAAAAGTTAACCATTAGCACATGAATTATGATACGTCTGGCTATCAAATCTGATGTAAGATTGGAAAGAAAGTGATAGGATAACGCTCAGTTTAGCGATCTCATTGCGGAGCGTGGTGTCATTTCACAGACCACAGTGAATGCTGCTTTGTGCAGCCTTGTCTCTGATTTGATAATAAAAGTATTGCTTCTTTTATCTTTCAAAGAGACGGGAAACTCAAAGCCTGTCTTTTTGTGCACAAACCTACAGTGTTCTTCTGTCATCTTTTGTTTTCTGTTATTATTTTGATTTTTCAACGTTTCATTTTAAAAGCTGAGATTTATTTAAACATAAAGGCTATATATCTTAAGTTTTACACTTTTCCCTAGTCAGTTGTGTTCAAGCTTACAATAGTTCAATCAAAGTATTCTATTAAAAGAGCAATAAATCTATAAACCAATGGCCAACCAAGGCAAATTATTTATTTAAAAGTCTCTGTAAAGTGATTTCTTAATGCGTAGATCATAGGTTCCCAAGTCCAGTCCTTGAGAGCTACTATCATACACAGAAGGAGAATCGATATCTTGGTTTTTCTTGGTTTTAATTTTTGTTTTTATTTCTCTTTCTGGAACTCTCAGTCCAGTCCTGTGTTTTGTGAGCTTTAAATGTAGACCAATTTATATTATTAAGCTAAGACAATTTGGGGAAGTCTCACTTTTTTACACATAAACGTCTATTACTCAGAATCAGCTTTATTGCCAAGTTCGTACATACAAACAAGGAATTTGACTCCGGTACACTTTGCTCTTTGGTTTTGTTTTTGTATTACAGAATATACATATTTACAATGTACAATATACACATATATAATAAAATGGTGCATTTGCAACATCTGTATGCTGTTGTTTTGTACTCTATTGAATGTTTAGCAGAGAAACAGCCTGGGGGAAGAAACTGTCTTTGTGGCGGCTGGTTTTAGTAAACAGTGCTCTGTAGCGGCGGCCTAAAGGTAAAACTCTAAATAGTTTATGTGCAGGGTGTGTGGGGTCTGCAGAGATTTTAGCAGCTCTTTTTCTGACCCTAGACCTGTATAAGTCCTGGATGGAGGGAAGGTCAGCTCTGATTATTCTCGCTGCAGTCCTGATTATTCGTTGCAGTCTGGACCTGTCCTGTTTTGTGGATGAGCCAAACCACACTGAGATGGATGAAGACAGGACAGACTGAATGATGGCAGTGTAGAAAGATGACCATTACTCGCGACAGTTTTACCACAGTCTTAAAGTCATTGTCATTGTTTTCTTTTTAGGACACAGTCTGTCACTCAAACCCTAGAAGATTATCTACAATTATTATTAAGTTTTTTTGTACCACTTTGTTTGGCCCTAAAACGTAACTTGTAGCTAAAGCTACACATGTGGTTTTGTGAAGGTCGGCATACAGACATCATGAAATATAGAAACCATGGTAAAGCGATGTGGTTTAATACTTGGAAAAACGTAATGCCCACCGGTGGCTGCCTCAAAGGTCAAAGGCTGCCTCTGCGGTGTGCTTACTCCAGAATGTTGTTTTGTTTGACTGCACATCCATTCCACATTCTTCCACTGTCGAAAAATAATCCGTTTTCCGTTTAGAGCCATAGATATTGCTATGGTTACATGTACAGTCATCCATGGCCCCAAAACCTGTATATGTTTCTGTAAAGTGTGTATCAAACATATATTTCTGCTTCTAAAAACACTCGAAAGGCAAAGTGTAGTTGATTTGTTTCATAATTTCAAGGTTTTTATGTTTTTCATCACCAACTTATGGTGGCATTTGAGCTTTTAGAGGCATCTAAATAGATGTCATATTTTAATTCTGATCTTCTCTCCTGATGTGTTCCCTGCAGATCCAGTTTGCAGACCAGAAACAGGAGTTCAGCAAGCGCCCCTCTAAGATCGGCAGGCGCTCTCTGTCCAGGTCCATCTCCCAGTCCTCCACAGACAGCTACAGCTCAGGTAAACAAACAGTTACTCAGTCACTGCAGCTGGCTGCTTATCAGAAATTCCTGACTTTATATAACTTTTCCTGTGGATTTCACCTGGATGAATGGTTGACTAACCTTACCTGTCTCCTCTTCAACAGTCTCTGTCCTCATTCTCACACTCTAACTCTGTTGTTCCCTTGGATTTGTGGGCTCTGTCTTGAAGGATTAGCTGCTCGTGGTCTATTTGGGGGGGAATGAACAGAGAGGCGTGCAGGAATTTATTGGAATTGGGAGACCAAAATCCCATATCTTATTCCATACTAGCAGGAAGAGGCTAGTACAGATAGTTGAAAGGATTTGTTTGTAGGTTGATTGGCTGTCGATATATTGATTAGGATGTAAGATGTAAACAACTTGAGATGCACAAACAACATTTCTAACCAATGACCCTTTCAACCTGCTTTCCGTAGTTTTATTGCCCAAGGGAACACCGCCACTGTGAAAGATTACTGACCTTTCTGAGAAAACTCCCTTTCTTATTGGTACATAGAGTCAGATGGCAACGTTTTTACAAACCCTCATCTGTTTAGTTTCCTAGAACAATGACTGAGGGGGAAGGTCACAAAGTTTCTGTCTGAAAAATGTCTAACATTAGGATCCTGTTCCCATTCGTAATGCTTTCTGCTCTTAACCTTTTGACCTCCACTCACATAACCCACTTTTGTAAATATTTAAATGCTATCCTGCATAATCTGCTTGGACCTATGCTCTTTGATCCCCCGCTGTGTGTCAGAAGTCAGACCCTCCAATGAAACCATTAACGTAATGAATTAATCTGCACCATGGAACTCTGCTTTGCCAAATTGACATTTGGACTCTCAGTCACACTTAGAAGGGGGGAAGTAATGGATGCCCCGGATCAGCGGAGCTTTATAAACTAGTTTTGCCACCCTGCACTATTAGTCTGTTAAACGTTTACCGCCACAAACCTTTGTGTGTTTTGTTGAGGTTTTATGTGATAGACCAGCACAAAGTAGTGCAGAGCTGTGGTGAGAAAATGATGCAGAGACGAATGGTTTTTTGTATATAGACAGACCCGAAAAGTGTGTCATGCTTGCTTATTTATCCCTTCACAGTAAACGCTTTGTAAAATCATTTTTTTTCTCTACCAGCTTTGCTCACATAGGGCCTTACATTTTGTCCATTCTTCTTTCCAAAATAGCTTAAGGTCAGTCAGACTGGATGAAGCGCTCTTTGAACATTTTTAAGCCACAGATTTTCAATTGAATTTAAATATATACTTTGACTAGGCCATATTTAATTACGATGTCACAGACGGTGCCACAGGTGCTGCAGACAGGACATTCTCTCTCACTGTTGTTAAGGGTGGGAAAACTCCCAACTCCTTACATCACAAAACAGTTTGTGCAAAAATAAAGTTTTTCACACTACCTAATAAGGGAGGGAAAGTCTGTACTTTCAGACACAAAAGTTAACAGAGTAACCACTTGGCCTTGAGAGCAACAAAAAAGCTTGATAATTATGATGTTGCATAAACGGTGCAGAGTGAAAGTTTAACTCTGGAACCACAGCCCCAGCATGAAGTCTGGCAGGCTCCCTGTATTTCTGTTGCTCAGTAACAAGAGAAGCTGTGCCAGGCAAATTTATCATCACTTCTAGTGGGTGATCCAGAAACGTTGGCCTGTTCAAGGTGAATTACAGGGGGCAAAAGGGCCAGTCTGAGAAACCCTTTTTTTTTCTCCTCTCGATTAAAGACAACTTTATATTATGTTGCTAAAACGTGGAATTACTGAAAATCAACCATTTGTGTCATTGACTCGCTGACGAATGTATGTGCGGTCCTTTGCAG
Organism: Girardinichthys multiradiatus; assembly: GCF_021462225.1. NCBI lineage: Eukaryota > Metazoa > Chordata > Actinopteri > Cyprinodontiformes > Goodeidae > Girardinichthys > Girardinichthys multiradiatus. The sequence goes on from NC_061809.1 coordinate 12,130,712, forward strand.
CGGCTTCATACACGGACAGCTCCGACGATGAGACCTCTCCCCGGGACAAGCAGCAGAAGAACTCCAAAGGCAACGGAGATTTCTGCATCAAAAACATCAAGCAGGCCGACTTTGGACGCAGAGAGATCGAGATCGCCGAGCAAGGTAAAACTCACGCACCCTTTGCTGCATCGCACACTCAGACCCCACAGGCCAAACACACACATTGTATCTTTAGCATGTGTTACTCCTTCAGCTGGACGACTTGATGGATTAGCTTTCAAGTGTTTGGTATAAAGATGGGAATTCCTTTAGCTTCCAGCTAATTCTAGTGTGCACTTTGTGTGTTTCCGTCTCTGTCAGAGATGCCAGCTCTGATGGCTCTGAGGAAGCGAGCTCAGGGGGAGAAACCCCTCGCTGGTGCCAAGGTGGTGGGCTGCACACACATCACCGCCCAGACTGCAGTGAGTAATGCACAAAAAAGTGCAACATGTTGACTTTGGTCGAGCAAAAAGCCATACGCTCAGCATCCTTTCCTCAGGTGCTGATGGAGACTCTGTCAGCTCTGGGGGCTCAGTGCAGGTGGGCAGCCTGTAACATCTACTCCACCCAGAATGAAGTGGCAGCAGCTCTGGCAGAAGGAGGTGAGAAAAGTTTATGCTCCTCTGTGTAACATCTTGTATCTGATTTATTTTTACATTTCTGTCAGCTCTGCATTCATTAGTTTCTTCCACCCTGCAGGTTTCAGTGTGTTCGCCTGGAAAGGTGAGTCAGAGGATGACTTCTGGTGGTGCATCGATCGCTGCGTCAACGTGGAAGGCTGGCAACCGAACATGGTACACATCCTTGTTGATGCGTGTACAGTACCTTTCAAAAGTATTCCCATCCCTTGAGTTTTATTTCACATTTTGATTGGCAGTTGATTGTGCTGGACTTTATTTAGGGGTGTGAGAGTAAAGGGGGGCAGAAAACAAATGCATCCCACAGGTTTCAGAGTTTCCTTGCATCGCATTCCGGTCAACTCTGACCAGCTTCCCTGTCCCTACTGAAGATCATACCCCTGTAAAGTGATCCAGCTTTTATTCTATTGACACACTGCCTGCTGTGATCCTTGGTCTTAATGAGGTTTTTCACTAATGTTCTCTAACAAAACACCAAGGCCTTATCCTTCCCCTCCACGATTACGTACTCCTCCATTTTGCCCTTTAATCACTTTATTCTTTACATCTTTTCCTCTTGTTCTTCCTCTTGTCTTCATTTTTTTTTCCTGCATTTTTATTTCCAGATTCTGGATGACGGGGGAGACTTGACTCACTGGATTTATAAAAAGTATCCCAACATGTTCAAGAAGATCAAGGGCATCGTGGAGGAGAGTGTTACTGGTGTTCACAGGTAGGACATGCAGCATTCCTACCTCCTCTTCTGTCTTTGCATTATTCCTTTAAATCAGAAATATTGCTCACACATTTTAGATGAAAGCCGATCAAACCGATTCTCTGTATCTTTAAAGATGAACATATGTGCAGTAACCTGCATGGTAACAGGATAAGGCCCTATTTGCATGCACTGTGCATTAAGTTTGGTAACACTGCCATCTAGTGGCTAAAAATGTGTTTCCATCAACACAGTAGGGTACAAGGTTCTATCTGTCCTGTGAATTTAAGTAGATACAAATGAATAAAAATGTAAATCTGAAGCTCTTTGTGGTTGGATTTAATTAATTTTTTTGCTCTACTTAAGAATAATTCGTTTTGTGTCCCGGTTCAGGTTGTACCAGTTGTCCAAGGCAGGGAAGCTGTGTGTTCCCGCCATGAACGTCAACGACTCTGTCACCAAACAGAAGTTTGACAACCTTTACTGCTGCAGAGAATCCATCTTAGATGGGTATAAAATACCTTTTTTTTTTTTTCTCACAAATTGCTTCTGAAGCAAACACCAGGGAGCTTGTCTCTCACCTAGTAGAGGTAATTATTAGGCTGTCACTGAAATAAGCCTATCTGTCTCTAGCTTGAAGAGGACCACTGATGTGATGTTTGGAGGCAAACAGGTTGTGGTGTGTGGATATGGTGAGGTAAGGCTAACGTTTGTCCATGTCGGTATTCAGCTTAAAATGAGAGAAATCACATTGGAACTGAAAGCCCCCCTCCCCTCCTTCCTGAGGCTTTACTTCAGGACACAGGTCCTGTCCTGAATCAAAGGCTCGGTGCAGATTCCTCCTAAGTTTGGAGCCGGTTCCTGTAGTTAAATGTAGCATGCATCTGTTAGGCAGTCAGAGAAAAACCCTGGGATCATATTTACTGAAAAGGCCAAAAGTGGTTTGAAGGAGGCACATTTAGAGTATCTGGCAACTGTGAGAAGTTGAAATGCTCCCCTGATGAGCATCAATGTGACATAATTGTGTGTTTTTAATGATCTCTTTGAACCGCTCTTTATTCAGGGATGGTAGAAATATACAGACGTCTCCAATGACTTTCAAACGATGAATTGGGTGAATAAGTTTGGACTTAAAGTGGATTTCCTAGGATCAACTCGGACTCAAATATATATGTACAACCCTGTTAATATTTTTGCCCAACGTCACTATGCACGTTGCGTGCTTTTTGTTCCCGATAACCATAGCAGGACATCTGAACACTCTTCTTGGCATTGAGTTATGTCTGTTTGCCTGCAAAGAGACATTAGCGTGCTGTGTCTCTCCTGTCCAGTCCCGCAGGGGATCAGTGTGAAGAGATTGATTTCTTGGAAAGGGGGTGCTTTTATACAGACAGTGGCATCGTTGGAAGTACCCCTTTCCCTGGCTGTGCCGGAAGTAGGTTAATGCAATTTATTTTGAAAGTTCCTGAAAAGTCTGTACTGGATTTCATGTTGTAAACCATGGCTGTGGGTCCCAACAGTATGAATGGTAGTTTATTTAATTCGGTCGTTTTCTTGCCACAAACTGAGCCCGAAATTTACCACAGGTTGACATCAGAGCTTTGGGAAGGCTGTTCAAACAACTTCAGTGTGATTTATCCATTCCTAAACCAATATTGGTGTGTTTTGGATTATTGATGTGTTGGAATACCCAATTGTGTCCAATATTTACCACACTGTAAGTCTTGAATTAAAGGACATCAGTTAGGGTCTTTCGAAAAAACAACCCGGAAACTACCAAGCCTCCACTCTGCCGTCAGCTGTAGGCTGCAGAAACATCTGGAATAACCAGGACCTTAACTCTATCAAAAAACCACAAACTACCATCTCTGTCTAGAAGAGTGGAGCCAGAAGTATTCTAGAAGCCTGTTGAGATTTTACTGACCACTGTTGGGGTTGTATGCATGTATTTGAGCTGGTTTGTATTATTTTGACTCTGTGAGTTGAAGAAAATCCACAGTAAATTCGAACATGTGCACCAAATACTTGTTTTTAAAAATCCTTGGATTAGTTTCCGTATCATTTCACTTAGGCACCAGTGGAAGATCTTCTCACTGCAATGTAGAGGCAGTGTGTTGTCAGTAGACTGCGAGGTTGCACTGATAACACCAGCCAGAAATGTTGGTTATGCTATGTAATATGCTCTATGCATGCTTATTAAACAGTGAATTACTAAGCCCTTTATCTTTACTGTCCTCAGGTTGGAAAAGGCTGCTGTGCTGCCCTCAAAGCGATGGGCTCCATCGTCTACGTCACAGAGATCGACCCCATCTGTGCCTTGCAGGCCTGGTGAGCTTTATTTTTTCAGCATTTTGGTTTATTTATGGTGATGGAAATGCACTTTACCACGCACCTCTTCTTTTACCCACCAACAGCATGGATGGCTTCAGGCTGGTGAAACTCAACGAAGTCATTAGACAAGTGGACATCGTCATCACCTGCACAGGTTGTCAACCATCTTTAAGTGGTTCTGCTGTTCGCCTCTGTGCTGCTTAGGAAGCTTTTTTTTTCATAGTAGATCATAATAGACAATTTCAACTGCATAAATATATACAGAAATCAATTATCTGTGGAGAAATGGAAGGGTGCAGCAGTGTATAGTTAACTGTTGGGCTCTGTTCAAGGTGACTAGATGGCTATTCAGTCGGCGAAATCATCTGCAGTGGTTACTAATCAAGTTCTGAGCCCAGCGGGCAGGAAGCTGAGCCTTGAATTAGAGCAGAGAATTACTCGTCCCCAGTTCATTACCAAATCCTGCTGGCGGGCTTCAAGCAGAGGCTCTTTATGCGGTAATGCTGCAATCGCAGAGAGTTACACAGGAACAAGGCAGCCACAAACAAAGACAACATACCTTCAAGGACTTTTTCTCCAAAGGGATTCACACCTTTAGATAGAAACCATTGAGCTGACAATAAAGCTGTGTGGAAAATTAGTGCAAAAATCCAGGTTTTCCTGTTCAGTACAGAGTCTCTGAACAGCTATTTTTAGGCCTGGCTAACGATTTTCAGTTTGATTTAGGACCGTGACGGGGCCATTTTAACCTGATTATGCTGTGATCTAAACCTTTCCATAGTAGCTCAAGCGAGTTTTGTTGTTGTTTCAAGTCTTTTGCAGCCTTTAAGAAGTTTTTTCATGATTTGCTGAATTTAGCTCAGTCCATCCTCCCATCAACTCTGACCAGCTTTGCTTTAACGCATTGCCACAGCATGATGCTGCCACCACCATGTTTCAGTGTGAGGATAATGTTTTTCAGAGTGATGTGCCGTGGTGACTCACACAGAGGACCTCCCTTCTCATGTTTGCCCCATGCTCCCTTACACTGTCTTTCACACTAAATCCCAATACAATCCATTTTAATTTGTTGTTTTGAAAATGGTCTACAATTAAAATATTCTGGCCTACATCCAAGATACAAATCTTTTGTCTTATAGTTTTAACACAAAAACCTGAGATGAGAAAATGCTTAAAAGCTTCAGATCCTCTCGACACGCTGAGCAGACAGCCTGAACTTTCTTCTATTTCCAGACCTAATTAACTTTGCTCACATTCCAGGAGAGGTAATTACATCATGGTTGGTACAGGAAGACTCCTCGTTTTCTTTTTCTGACCTGAGATATCTTTTCTTTCTTTCTTTTACGTTTCTTTTTGAAAGTACATGTTCTTTCCTTGTGCCCTGTTTCAGATTTAATCAGCCATTTACCCCTTCTTCCTCTTCACCAGGCAATAAAAATGTTGTGGTGAGAGAGCACCTCGACCGCATGAAGAACGGCTGCATTGTCTGCAACATGGGGCACTCCAACACTGAGATCGATGTGGTCAGTTTGCAGCTATTAACCACGACATAAAACACCTTAAAAAAGTTGCCGTTGTGGTTTTTTTCTGAGAAATACGGGATTATGTTTTCATTTTAGGCATTTAAGTGGGTTTTCATTAGGGAATGTTCACTGATAAAAAACTGAGTGTTTTTAATCATTATTTGATCCATCATGATAGCTGGAAAAAGATTATATTCCACAGAAACAAGCTTGAATAACTCAAACTTGTGCTTGTATTACAGGCCAGCCTGCGGACCCCTGAACTAACCTGGGAGAGGGTACGCTCGCAGGTGGACCATGTCATCTGGCCTGATGGCAAGAGGATAGTTCTGCTGGCAGAGGTGCATTATTGGAGGCTTAGCCAAACATGATTACATCATATCCGTCCGGCTTATTGGGAACTCTTTGAACTGCGTTACAGACTGAGCTCCACTAGAGAGAGCACAAGCACCTAAATCAGAGGGCGGTTAGAGTCACAGAAAACGCGTCTGGTTGCATCCTTTCATGCCAAAATCTTTCGAGGGGCACATGTGCTCCGTTCTTGCACAGAAGCTTTGCTGGGTAAGAAACTGTGTGTATTTCTGAGTGACTTATGAGCCGTGACAGAATGAGAGCAGTTCAGCAGGACCAGACGACCTGCCATCTTGTGGAAGCTGATGTTTCTGAGGCCGTTTGATCTGAAACAGGGTTTGAACCACATCAGTGGACCTGCTTGCTCTGAGGATGCAACTCGCCTCCATCGCTGCTGACTTTAAAGCATTATTCTCGATTAAGTGGTATTTCTTCTTTTCAAACAATGCATTTAGTTTTCTTACTATTAAAAAGAAATACTCCTGACTATAAAGTGTGTTGATCTGATCCTGGTCCTCCATGTTTGTCTAACCACTACAGGTTCAGTGCTAGAACCACTAAAAAATGATTTTACAGAAACAAATCAAATTTTAAGCACTCTGCAACAATCTGTCGGTATCAGTCTAAAGCAAAACATTACTGCTTTCCTCACTGCTGACTATGACCCGCTCAGTCCACAATTTTTGGAAAGACTCCGGAATAGCTACCACTAGTTTCTTTTTCTGGTAATTTCTGTGCCTAACCATTCAAGTCTTTGTACCACTGGTAGTTAACATTCTGAAGAGTCTGTGAGCAATTAGATCCATAGAAAATCACAGGGCTTCAGCTACCACCTGAGAGCCTTTTACCAAGTTACCCTGGTTAGTTCCTTAGTTTTAAAGCTTTTTCTTTTGCCTGTCTGCTCTATGTGCTGCCATGTTCAGATACTGGGACTGTGAAGACAGGAATTGGGGGAAAAAGAGCCAAAGTCCAAAGAGAAACTTAAAAGATTACAAGAAAGTCTGGCCATTTCAAAACAAACGAGAAGTTAGGGTTGGTTTAAATGTTTTGTACTATACTGTACAAATGGACATTGACGGCTAAGCATGCTAACCTGAAATTAAAGGCTTTGTTGTTTATTCTGCTTTCATTACCAAGTATGAACAAATAAACTTTTTTCTCTTCTGCTTCCTCTGAACATGTTTAACTTTCCATATCGTTCTCTCAATATGGAGAGCACTAGCTGCAGTTTCAGTTGAGAAAAATGTGTATTTTTACTACATTTGGTCTTAGAGTTTGAAGAGCAGCAAGCTGTTCGAGATGCGGTTCTAACTGTTGTTTATTATCTCTCCAGGGCCGCCTGCTGAACCTCAGCTGCTCCACTGTGCCCACATTTGTGCTGTCCATCACTGCCACAACCCAGGTACATTTCTGTTATTTTACCTAATGTTCTTTTTTTCTCCATTTAGTTCTCTCTTTCCGTGTCCAGTAAGGCAGGATGAAACGAGAAGTCAGTGTCTTAATGTGTTCCTGTGAATGAGCCTTGTGTTTGTCTCCTTCCAGGCTCTGGCCCTGATAGAGCTTTACAACGCCCCCGAGGGACGATACAAGCAGGATGTTTATCTGCTGCCCAAGAAAATGGGTACGAATTGTTTCAGTTTGATGCACTTTGAGAAACTGATGCATGTCTGACCAGTGAGATGCATAATGCCAGGTAAATGAGTAGCCACCAAGCAGAGAGGAAGAGTGAGAACAGTCCTCCATAAGGCCTGCAGGCAGGCTGCATTCATCTCCACAGTCGGTCGGCCTCATGTGTTCTAGTTAGAGTTGACTCCCAGGACAGCCAGTCTTTAACGGCAGAATGAACTCTGCATCTTTGAAAGTATGCGCGCCTGCCTGCACGCAGGACTGAGAGATAAAGCCAGATGTAGGTCACCCTGTCAGCATCACAAGTGTGAATGAGAAAAAGGACTTATATGAGGGAAAGAAGACAGTAGTCACAGTAGGAGGGAAGTAGGTGATGTCCCCTCTGCTGCTTTCTGTTTCCTTCTTTAAATGGTAATTTTCGGGGCCAGAAATCCTAGAAAATGTTAACATGTTCTCTGTTTCTCCTGCTGTCCAGATGAGTATGTGGCCAGTCTACATCTCCCAACGTTTGATGCACATCTCACAGAGCTGACTGATGAGCAGGCCAAGTACCTGGGCTTGAACAAGAATGGGCCCTTTAAGCCAAACTACTATAGGTAATAACAAGTCTACAACTGATCCACATGTTATCAGAGTACACATCTGTAACAGTTTGGATAATTACCATAACTTACCTTGACCTTAATTTTAATGTGTGCTTTGGGGATTTACAGTGCCTTGTGAAAGTACTCGGCCCCCTTGAAGGACTGTCAACTTCTTGCCACATTTCAGGCTTCAAACATAAAGATATAAAATTCACATTTTTTGTGAAGAATCAACAACAAATGGGACACAATCGTGAAGTGGAATGAAATTTATGGGATGTGTCAAACTTGTTTAACAAATAAAAACCTGAAAAGTGGGGCGTACAATATCATTCGTCCCCCTTGCGTTAATACTTTGTAGCGCCACCCTTTGCTGCAATTACAGCTGCAAGTCGCTTGGGGTATGTTTCTATCAGTTTTGCACATCGAGAGACTGAAATTCTTGCCCATTCTTCCTTGCAAAACAGCTCTAGCTCAGCGAGGTTGGATGGAGAGCGTTCGTGAACAGCAGTCTTCAGCTTTTTCCACAGATTCTCGATTGGATTCAGGTCTGGACTTTGACTTGGCCATTCCAACACCTGGATACGTTTCTTTGTGAACCATTCCATTGTAGATTTGGCTTTATGTTTTAGATCATTGTCTTGTTGGAAGATTAATCTCCGTCCCAGTCTCGGGTCTCTTGCAGACTCCAACAGGTTTTCTTGCAGAATGGTCCTGTATTTGGCCCCATCCATCTTCCCATCAATTGTGACCATCTTCCTTGTCCCTGCTGACGAAAAGCAGGCCCAAACCATGATGCTGCCACTACCATGTTTGGTGTGTCTCCCAGGTGGCTTGTGGCAAACTCTAGACGAGACTTTTTATGGATATCTCTGAGAAATGGCTTTCTTCTTGCCACTCTTCCATAAAGGCCAGATTTGTACAGTGTACGACTGATTGTTGTCCTATGGACAGACTCTCCCACCTCAGCTGTAGATCTCTGCAGTTCATCCAGAGTGATCATGGGCCTCTTGGCTGCATCTCTGATCACTCTTCTCCTTGTTCGAGATGAAAGTTTAGAGGGACGGCCGGGTCTTGGTAGATTTGCAGTGGTCTTATACTCCTTCCATTTCAATATGATTGCTTGCACAGTGCTCCTTGGGATGTTTAAAGCTTGGGAAATCTTTTTGTATCCAAATCCGGCTTTAAACTTCTCCACAACAGTATCTCGGACCTGCCTGGTGCGTTTCTTGGTCTTCGTGATGCTCTCTGCGCTTTGAACAGAACCCTGAGACTATCACAGAGCAGGTGCATTTATATGGAGACTTGATTACACACAGGATTCTATTTATCATCATCAGTCATTTGGGACAACATTGGATCATTCAGAGATCCTCACTGAACTTCTGGAGTGAGTTTGCTGCACCGAAAGTAAAGGGGCCGAATAATATTGCACGCCCCACTTTTCAGTTTTTAATTTGTTAAAAAAGTTTGACACATCCAATAAATTTCATTCCACTTCACGATTGTGTCCCACTTGTTGTTGATTCTTCACAAAAAATTTGAATTTTATATCTTTATGTTTGAAGCCTGAAATGTGGCAAAAGGTTGAAAAGTTCAACGGGGCCAAATACTTTCGCAAGGCACTGTATGTGATAAACCAACAAAAAGTAGGATGTCCTTCCACTTCACATTATTTGCTGCTTTGTGTTGGTCTGTCACATAATATCCCAGCAATTTGTGGTTTTATTAGGACAGAACAGGTAGAAGCTACTTAAGTGCTCTCTGCCTGTTTTCTTGGCTTCTGTTCATGTCCTGATTCGAGTTTATTACCTGAGCTGCTTTTTTCCTTGTTTTCCAGGTATTAAACCGTTGTTGAGTTGAATGAGGAAATATCAGTACTCCATGAACCGCACAGACTCTCACAGGGAGAAGAGGAGGAGGGAAAGAAGAATAGACAACATAGTCAAAACATCTGCCCTTCTGCCCTATATTTGGGGCGAAGGAGAGGCCCTAACGTTTTCTGCCATCATGGCACGCGGTTATTTTACTCCCACCTGACAACAGTAATCATCTTATTAATAAAAATAATACAGTAACTACTTTCTAGAGCCACTCTTGCCTCTAGCTCCTCCTTCAACAAGAGTTGTTTTACTTTATTTCCACTCATCACCTCACTATCTCTCTTTACATGATCATTTGTGCGTCGAGTTGTATGTTAATCTTCTATCCTCCCTCCACGCTGCCAGATTTTTGATTCTTTATCAATATAAGATGAAACACAAACTCTTTAAATAAAACTTTGATTTTTTTTTTCTTTTTGAAATAAGTGTGCAAATGAAGATTTCGTCATAGACCGTTTTTCCCTTTTTTGTCGTTTTATTTCTCCTCGTCTTTCTTTTTCTACCTTTGATTTTCAGTTTTTAAAAAGGGCGGGTTGCAGATCTTGTTGGAGGGTCTCAGGGGTCCAATCATATCTTGTATTTTAATGTTTTTTTTTCTTGTTTTTTTGTATAAACATGACTGGATGTGGACTGTTTCTCCTCACCTGTCTCTTAAACCCCCAGTGAAAGCATCTCATTGGCTGCTCTTTAGTTTCCAGCTGCTCAAACACCAGTGTTGAAGTCACAAAAAGTATTTGACCCTTTTTTCTTTCTATTTTATTTCTTCAACAATAATGACTATACTGTATTAGACGCATGGCAGATTGTCAAATCAATACAAAGGTATACTCTATATTTAGATATTTATATAGAATTTAAGATTTTTCTATCTTTCCATCTAAAACCTTTCATTATGACTGAATCATGTCGCACAGATAAGCAATTAAATGTTCTATTCATCTGTAATAAATGTACTCGAACCTTCATTCTCAATACTGTGACAAGAGTATTTACATAGCATGAAACAGTTTATTGCAGGTAACAACAGGTTAATGGTACTAAAAGGTACAAAAAAAACAAACTTTCTAACTCATGATTGTTTTTATCTTAATCACAGAAGCACATTCATCTTCATGTTTGTAGATCTGACTTTGCGATGACTTTCCATCCGCTGTTGAAGGATTTTTTTTTTTTTTTTTCGGTCGTATAATAATCTGCAGTCAATATTTAGATCTCATCTGCACAGTCCTCATTGCTTCACCAGCTGTAAACCCAAACCAATATAAAAAAGCTTTCACAAGTTTTACATGACCCTCCAGATCTACTGACACCCCTTGTAAACTACAACCAAAAGCCTGAAATGTATCTTTCATCTGTTAACAGTTCTGTTAAAGTATATAAAACTGAAGAATTTTTTTAATTACGCGTTGGATCAGCATCTAAATTCCATTAAATTGTAATATGACCTCCTGTTTCTCTGGTGTACAGATGCACATCAAAATGGGAAAGACTAGTAAACAGCGATCTCTGGTTTTATTCAAGTTTTGCTCTGCTGATACAAATTTCTCTTTAGGATCTAGAATATGAGGAAATATAAGAACAGCATTCAAAATATTTTCTAACCTTGAGCACTTTTATTAACATTAGGAGTAGAGGTGATATCATTTTAAAACAATGCTTTACTTTCATCTTTTCAGATGACCAAATACTACAGGGTGAATTTTTAAACTAGCTTTGCCATTTTATATTAACATTTAGCGTGGCTAGCATTACTAAAATTTAAATGAAATCTCATTTATCCTCATTTATCATGTTCCATGATACCAAGGGTTGAAAGCTATCATATTGAAAATAAAATGAGGCAAACTGAAAACTTTGAATTAAAAAATACTGAAGAGTATTGTCGGAGTGAACTTGTCATACTAGTAGTAGTTCATTGACTGGGATATGACCAGCCAAGTCAGACCCAATAAAGCTGAAAATCTCTTAAGATTCCAGTCAACAGCCAGACATCGATGCATCTCTGCAATTGAACATCACTGGAATAAGTGATTATTGGTTATTTGTATTAGACACAGTTGTGATGTCTCACTGTGTGAAAGAGAAAGTGAACTCACTGTAAGAGTCCTGCATTATTACTGCTTTTAAACACCGACAACATTGGTGTCTTAAGTTAGTGAATTAAAAAGAGACAATTTGCCTCCACGTGTATTTGCTTAAGAATGTAGAACCTTACCTTTTAATTTCAAAATTTTCCAAAGGCTACAAGCATTCCCAAATGCCGCATGTTGCATGGCAAAGATTGAAAGCTTAAAAGGATAATACGGTGTTGGGTTGCCATACTTGGTTCAGCCTTCCTGCTATCTACTTTAGGTCTTAATCTCACAGGCTGAATGAATCATAGACACTTCTCAATACGTTATAGAAAATACAGTTTTCTTTAAAGTAGCTTCTTTCACCTGATACTGAAAATGCCTAACTTCAAGCCTTCTTCCTTCAGTAACAACCTTATCACTGAAGGGTGTTATTATCACAATCTTGAGCTTAACATTGTTTGATAGAAAAGATTTATTTCCAACCAGACAGTCACCACTTAGGACTGATGCAAGTCTACATTAGGCTTTTGTATCCATCTTTACCAGGGGTGTCAATACTTAAAGGTGCCATGTACAGCAGCTCCTTATCTAGATCTGGAAACACCTTTTACTGTGATGCACATCTCAAGCTTCTTTTTTCCAACTCGGTATTCGAATGAAGATTTTTTTTTTTTTTCCTGTGAATGAAAGCTTTTCTCCTGTAGATTTCCACACTCCTCTACAAGTTTATCTCCAACTTTCATATAAAACTAAATGTTACAATAAGAAGAATTAAACAGTGGTACAAAATAAGTGTATACTAACCAGACAAAAACTCTAAGCGTCCTGATTCCACCTTAAAAACAAAAAACCCCATTCTGTGTCGCAGTCGGTGTCTGTGCATCCTTGTCTCCTTGTGCTGTTAAATCTCCACACAGAATGGGGTGACCCATTGTCTTAAGGCCTATTTGTTTCCTTTTTTTATTATTCTGTGAATGTATGCTTCTGAATGATGTGTGTATGTGTGTGTCCATATCTTATTTTTGTGTTTCTATCTTGCAGGTTGTAGTTACTTTTTAACAGCTGCCTCAGGATCCTAACCTGTGGGTTAGGGAGGAGAACTGTTTAATCATTGGTTACCTGGATGAGGGAAGACACCAGCATCGCTTATGTATATATAAACTATATACAGATCTGACAACCTGTAGGTGAATAGGAAGGTTAAAAGAAGTCTCCTGTATTTATTGATGTAAATCCTCAAGTACAAACTGGCTAAATTTTCAGTCATGCTTTAAGTTGTCGGAAACAAAAAAAAATGGAAGTTAGAAGATGAGCAATAATCTGTAACATTAATAAATAAAAATTAAAATGTGTAACTTTTGTGTGCTTTTTCTTTGTGTGGTTGATTTGTCCTGATGTTTTATATCACAACAGGTTGTATTTGTGTTAGTTGTGCTGCTGCCTCACTGATCTCATCAGAGCCAGCAGCGGTCAGACGGCGACATCTCCAGAGCCGATGCATGACTCCCTTCTGAATCGGTGTGAATTGTGTGGCATTCAGTAAAGAAATTCCTACTGCAGAGATCTCAGTAGGCTAAGTTTTTATTTTTTTGTGGATGAGTTTCTTTTTATTCCAAGAGATTTAAACTTAAACACAAATGGGTGCTTTTCAATCATTTTTTTCCTCCTCTGGGTGGTCTCGGCCCATTCACCTTAAATAAAACCATCTGGTGAGTCTGTGACATAGTACTTTGTACAGTGTTAGCATTTATTTACGGTTTCGATATGATCATTGAGAGTTTTCAAGTAATTCTAAGATCAAAGAGCTGTTGCTGTGAAAAGTATTTAGTTTCTTGCAAAAGTTTTTTTCTCATTTTGTTACTTTACAACCACAAACTTTGTGTACTTTAATGTAGCAAAACAATGTAGTCAACCCCCTTTACTCTGATGCCACAAAATAAAGTCCAGTGCCACCAACAACTTTTAAGATGCCTAAATAAGATACCTGTGTCAAATTTAATCCCAGGAAAAGTGCAGCTGTTCTGTTAAGGCCTCAAATGGGCAGGTTTAATGCAGGTTTAGGTTATATAACAATGCTCCCTGGAGGAGCTGCTGAGATCCACAGCTTAGGAAGGAGAATCTCTCAATATCAATAGTGAACTCTTTAGAACTGGTTGTTGCAGCAAGGTGGTGATTGTAAAAAGACAACCTATTTCAAAATTGACCCCCAGCCACAAAAGGGACAAAAAAAACATTGTAGGCGGAGCTCTGGTCAAATGAGACCAAATTGTGTGGTGGAAAACTGATGCAACACATTCCCAGTTTTAAACATGGTGGTGGCAGAATTATGCTGTGTGGATGCTTTTGTTCAGCAGGGACAGGGAAGGTGGTCAGAGGTGATGGCAAGATAGATGGAGCTGGAAGGGACTTGAGACTGGGGTGGATGTTCACCTGCCAGCAGGACAAGGACCTTCAATATACAGCCAGACATTCAATGAATTACTTTAGGTTAAAACATATTCAGGTGTTAGTCTGCAGCTGGTCCTGCAGCCACAGATGGATACCTTGCGTTGGTCCATAACAGCGTTACGTAACTGTAATTCGTTACAGTTACTAAGGCAAATATGTAGTTGAAATACAGCTACTTTTAATAATACTCTTGATAACAAGTGGGGTTACATTCAAGTATGTTCATTTACAGTTTTATTTGCTCTACACAGCTATGTATCGCCTGTCGTCAATTTGTGGCCTGTGATGGAGTTACGAGTGAAGTAGTGGGAGCAGTTCGGTTTAATAGTGTTACATAAACAGCACTGGATAAACGTGAGCAAATTTAAACAGCGTTTATGTAAGTAAAGTTTAACAGTAAATATTAAAGAGCTATATTTAAGAGCTAGCCTCAAAAAACCTGTGGTGAGTAACACGAGACATCCCGAGGACTCTGCTTTCTACAGGTCCTTCTCAAAATATTAGCATATTGTGATAAAGTTCATTATTTTCCATAATGTCATGATGAAAATTTAACATTCATATATTTTAGATTCATTGCACACTAACTGAAATATTTCAGGTCTTTTATTGTCTTAATACGGATGATTTTGGCATACAGCTCATGAAAACCCAAAATTCCTATCTCACAAAATTAGCATATTTCATCCGACCAATAAAAGAAAAGTGTTTTTAATACAAAAAACGTCAACCTTCAAATAATCATGTACAGTTATGCACTCAATACTTGGTCGAGAATCCTTTTGCAGAAATGACTGCTTCAATGCGGCGTGGCATGGAGGCAATCAGCCTGTGGCACTGCTGAGGTCTTATGGAGGCCCAGGATGCTTCGATAGCGGCCTTTAGCTCATCCAGAGTGTTGGGTCTTGAGTCTCTCAACGTTCTCTTCACAATATCCCACAGATTCTCTATGGGGTTCAGGTCAGGAGAGTTGGCAGGCCAATTGAGCACAGTGATACCATGGTCAGTAAACCATTTACCAGTGGTTTTGGCACTGTGAACAGGTGCCAGGTCGTGCTGAAAAATGAAATCTTCATCTCCATAAAGCTTTTCAGCAGATGGAAGCATGAAGTGCTCCAAAATCTCCTGATAGCTAGCTGCATTGACCCTGCCCTTGATAAAACACAGTGGACCAACACCAGCAGCTGACACGGCACCCCAGACCATCACTGACTGTGGGTACTTGACACTGGACTTCTGGCATTTTGGCATTTCCTTCTCCCCAGTCTTCCTCCAGACTCTGGCACCTTGATTACCGAATGACATGCAGAATTTGCTTTCATCCGAAAAAAGTACTTTGGACCACTGAGCAACAGTCCAATGCTGCTTCTCTGTAGCCCAGGTCAGGCGCTTCTGCCGCTGTTTCTGGTTCAAAAGTGGCTTGACCTGGGGAATGCGGCACCTGTAGCCCATTTCCTGCACACGCCTGTGCACGGTGGCTCTGGATGTTTCTACTCCAGACTCAGTCCACTGCTTCCGCAGGTCCCCCAAGGTCTGGAATCGGCCCTTCTCCACAATCTTCCTCAGGGTCCGGTCACCTCTTCTCGTTGTGCAGCATTTTCTGCCACACATTTTCCTTCCCACAGACTTCCCACTGAGGTGCCTTGATACAGCACTCTGGGAACAGCCTATTCGTTCAGAAATTTCTTTCTGTGTCTTACCCTCTTGCTTGAGGGTGTCAATAGTGGCCTTCTGGACAGCAGTCAGGTCGGCAGTCTTACCCATGATTGGGGTTTTGAGTGATGAACCAGGCTGGGAGTTTTAAAGGCCTCAGGAATCTTTTGCAGGTGTTTAGAGTTAACTCGTTGATTCAGATGATTAGGTTCATAGCTCGTTTAGAGACCCTTTTAATGATATGCTAATTTTGTGAGATAGGAATTTTGGGTTTTCATGAGCTGTATGCCACAATCATCCGTATTAAGACAATAAAAGACCTGAAATATTTCAGTTAGTGTGCAATGAATCTAAAATATATGAATGTTAAATTTTCATCATGACATTATGGAAAATAATGAACTTTATCACAATATGCTAATATTTTGAGAAGGACCTATATATGAATATGGAGAGATTTGCAAAGAAACACAAAGGCTCTTGATATTGCTCTTAGTTAGAGGATATGGTCAACACATTAAATTGATCCAAGGGACCAATCAGTTACGGTTTCTGTGCAACACATATCATCATAAGAAACAAATTTAGTCTTCAGTACAGGGACCATAACGGGCCAGGACCAGTTCTAAAGGGACACTGGCCCCTGTCTCTAACCACCCATGCCTTCCACTCCTTGGCCTTTTTTCTGTGAGAATACCAACTTAAGAGTCTTTTTACCATCTGTCTTTACCATTCTGCAGACAGAAAATGATGTGTTGAAAAGTAATTAAAAAGTAGCTAAACATAATTAGTTGCTGTATCTCTATGAAGTAATTCAAATAGTTACACCAATGTTACATTTTAAATGCCGTAACTGTAACCAGTTACGTTGTCAAGTAACTTATCCAACCCTGCCCTAACACTAAAATCCTAATAAAACACATTAAAGTTTGTGGTTGTAACTTGGTAATGATAAAAGTAAATAGAGTATGTTACTCTGATACTGATCAGTTGCACTCAACATTATTTTGCTGGTTTTCTTTCTAACACTGATTAATTCTGTTATCCTCCTCCTGTGAGAATCATGTGTTCTCACTCCACCAATTCTACATACGGTTAATTGCAAACCCACACCACCTTTAGTGATTTTCACAGTGTTGGGCGCTGGTAGGTGGTAGCCTTTTGCAGCCAACCCAACAGGCACCACCTCCTTATATCAATAATTAATTTTCTCTGCTGAGGGCAGGTGGATGGAGGATGGAGAGGTGGCAGAGAGGTCACCCACTACCATCTCACTGTCTGTGAGACATTTAAACTATAAATATAATATCCATATATATATATATACAGGGGTTGGACAATGAAACTGAAACACCTGGTTTTAGACAACAATAATTTATTAGTATGGTGTAGGGCCTCCTTTTGCGGCCAATACAGCATCAATTCGTCTTGGGAATGACATACACAAGTCCTGCACAGTGGTCAGAGGGATTTTAAGCCATTCTTCTTGCAGGATAGTGGCCAGGTCACTAAGTGATACTGGTGGAGGAAAACGTTTCCTGACTCGCTCCTCTGAAACACCCCAAAGTGGCTCAATAATATTTAGATCTGGTGACTGTGCAGGCCATGGGAGATGTTCAACTTCACTTTCATGTTCATCAAACCAATCTTTCACCAGTCTTGCTGTGTGTATTGGTACATTGTCATCCTGATACACGTCACCGCCTTCAGGATACAATGTTTGAACCATTGGATGCACACAGTCCTCAAGAATGGTTCGGTAGTCCTTGGCAGTGACGCGCCCATCTAGCACAAATATTGGGCCAAGGGAATGCCATGATATGGCAGCCCAAACAATCACTGATGCACCCCCATGCTTCACTCTGGGCATGCAACAGTCTGGGTGGTACGCTTCTTTGGGGCTTCTCCACACCGTAACTCTCCCGGATGTGGGGAAAACAGTAAAGGTGGACTCATCAGAGAACAATACATGTTTCACATTGTCCACAGCCCAAGATTTGCGCTCCTTGCACCATTGAAACCACCATATGCATGAGTGACCAAAGGTTTGGCTATAGCAGCCTGGCCGTGTATATTGACCCTGTGGAGCTCCCGACGGACAGTTCTGGTGGAAACAGGAGAGTTGAGGTGCACATTTAATTCTGCCGTGATTTGGGCAGCCGTGGTTTTATGTTTTTTGGATACAATCCGGGTTAGCACCCGAACATCCCTTTCAGTTAGTTGCAGCTGTATCTCCTTCAGTTGCTTTGACTAGGAGAGAGACAAAGTCACAAAGAAAGACAGGGCCAAGAGCACCATCTATAGAAAGAGAGCATCAAGTTGTTCATGTTGTTTTCTATTCATATTCAAGTGAGCTCAGCCCCCCTCTGCACTCCAGGAAGGAGTCACAGTTAAACAGAAATGCTGATAGAGGTCATAAAAAACGACACATATAACTACAATGGAGTGGTGTGAATCAAAGCAGATTAATGTGTTAAAATGACCAAGTCTCAAAGTCCAACCCTAAATCCAATTGAGTATCTGATGCAAGACTTTAAAATGTGTGCTCACAGATGCTGTCCATACAATGTAACTGAGCTTTACCTATTTTGCAAAGTGGAATGATCAAAATCTTCTTTTTCTGGATTTGCAAAGTTGGTAGAAAAATATACAGAAATACCTGTAACTGGATAATCCAGATAAAATACATTTAGCTTGACGTTGTAAGGCAACACAACATGAAAAAGTTCAAATGATTTGAAGACTTTTGCAGGGCCATGAAAACAGCTGCTGTGAGCCATTACCCTTGTGGCTGGCACACTGACATTAATGGGGGGTCAGCTCACGCCCCTCTCTCTGTTGTCTGACTGTAACCCCGCCCTCTCGGAACACGCGGGGACAGCGAATCAAACAGATTTGTGGAGGAACAGGATCCGCAGCAGGAGAAACAGATAGAAAGAAGAGGGAGAGGAGGAGGAGATCTTCAACTTGGTTCTCTGTAGTAAAGCTGCACCTCCTGGCGCGGTGCAGTCTCGGTTCTCCGCCGGACCGGGCATGCACGACCCTCCGAGGTGGAAGTGATCCGTGCCGCAGCGACAAAGATGCAGGCGGAGGACATGGAGGTACCTATCATTAATAACCTTAACGATAACGGCGACAGACAGAAGCCGAAAGGGAAAGATGTGTTCAAGGACCAGCAGAAAGAGTCGGAGGTAAAGGCGAGAGGCGTTTGTGTACAGTGGGGCTGTCACAGCTTGTAGTAGGCGTGTGTGAGTGTGTGTGAGTTGTTGCTGGGGAGCTTTCAGGCTTCAGATCAGCTGAATGTCCTTTTCCATGCAGCATCTTGGCTCGGAAGCGTGCAGGCATGCGGACAGATGGGGATGTGTTATTTTGGCAGCCGAGACCTAAAAATAACCCGGCAATCCTACAGTGGTGCTGCATGCAGGTGGTGAAATGTGTCTGCTGCTGCCAGGTCACACAGCAACCACCAGACACACATTTCTAACGAAATCTTACTTTATGCTCTTTAAACGTCAATGTTTTATGCTTATATTGACATTTGGATCATGCATTTTTTTTTAAATCGGCAAATTTTTACTTTTTATGTAATAAATAATAGTAAAAAAAAAATACTGGTTTAAAGCTAACATCCAATTAAGTATTGTTTTCACTAACGATTGTTTGCTAATATTAATAACCCAGCAGCATAATGAAGTATGAATTTCCACAGCACGATTTCACAAAATTGACTTTGTAAAAAGCACACTGAGAAAAAATAAACCGCTAAAGCTGCTTTGTTTCTATATGGGCTGATGACATCACAAGAGGCACAAGAATTGAGGTGATCAGCTAGAATTTGTACACTCCATGGCGGATGAGCAACTTTTTCAAGATTTCAGCAAAGAGTCAGACAAGTTTAAGTTCAATTTGACCTGTAAGAGGCTCGTTATAAGTCTACATGCTTGGGAAATGTTTTTGGGTGGGGGTAGCAGATGATGCAGCAGTTTTACAGGAAAGTATCGAAATGTTCGAATTTCAAAATCACTTTTTGACATCGAAATATGAGTGTTTCACTCTGGCCCGGTTCTCTTTACAAACTGCTTCTATCAGCTTATTTTATTTCAAATTCTTAACTTTTTATTTAACCCTTCCTTATTTAATTTGATTACATTTTTTATTGTTTTATGTTGACCAAATTTACAAATGAGGAAAAAAAGAGAAGAAGAAACAACATTTCTGAAAATGCAACTTTTTAGAAAGCACATTCTCCAGCAGACACCCAAGAGGACGCTATTTCAGCTAAGTCTTTTAAATGTAGAATATTTCAGGTTAAATTACTTTAGGGGGAAAAGAGTCACAAAACCATGTTATTGTAAGACATCGAAAGACACAAAGAAAAACTTCACAAAACAGAGCCATGCCTGTAAAATATGCATGATTAGATATTTTACAAATTTAAAAACCCAAAGAAATGTTACACATTTTTTTAGCTGCCTCCATACAGAACACAGGCAAAGCTGTTTAAAGCAGTAATGTAATAAAAAAAAAAAAAATGAAAACAAATAAATATACAAATAGATGGACGTGAGAACTCTGATCGGTTGCCGTACACCTTTTGTGATGTCATTAGAGATGTAGCTATGGAGGCTTGTTTTAAAGGGTAGATTATATCTTGTTCAAGTAACAATTTACAAGAAATTAGCAAAACAAATAAAAAAAAACTTGTTTTGTAGGTATCAAACATATCTAAATATAGTCTAATTGACTTCAAATAAAAGTCTGACGAATAGCTTTAAGTAGTGTGTTGAAATTCAAGACCTGCCTGCAACAGATTCACTAATGCAGCGTATTGCTACTCTTTGTTGGTTTTTAAGCCTGGAAACTGACTTAATTTGCGTTCTGGAATATCAAAAAGCAGTAAAGGCTAAACCTTGAAGCCTTGAATGTTTCCGTCACTTTCTAAATCCTCATCAAGCCAGCACAGCTCAGTTTATGCCTATATATTATCTTCCTCATGAAAAAATTACAAGAAGATGGAGCTCTATTGCTAGGCTTGACTCCTAATGCAGTACATTAGACATTATGGTTGTCAGTCAGAGCTGTCATTCAGTTCATGCTTTGAAAGCAAGCAGGGTGGGGGTGGTGGGGTGGCAGAATTAGAGCATATTTATCTCACAGCCGTTGAATTCTGGGATGGGCAGGGCTGACAAAGGGGTTGGTTGATGGAATTGGTGGCTCCATGGCACAGGTGTTGAAAGCATTTATCGTCAAAGCTGTGTTTAGATGCGGTGCAGGCCCTGTATGTGTAATCTAGACCTGTGCCTCTATAGTTTCTGCTGATCTGAGTGCCCATCTGTTATCTGTGAGGCAGATTAGAAGACAGGATGGAGAATGTGGGAAACAAAAGGGAAATGGAGTTTAGGCGAATGGATGGTAAGCCCAAGTTCTCCCTTTTTGTGATTCCGATCAATCGATGAGCTCTTTTCAATCCACTATCTGAAAAAAAATAAATAAAAGTATGGCACAACTGCCAACCTATCGCCTGGTAGTGTGAGTCATGGCTGATTGTTGGGTTGGGGGTGGGCTGTATGCTTGTTCAAGACCTGGATGATTTGATGTAGTTGAGTTTCCAGTTACCGGTTTGTGACCTTGAGGTCAAGCACATATGGGTTATGGAGCGGTATAATGATCCAAAGCACACTGTCGGGTCCACTTCCGAACGGCTTAAAACCAACTGAGATGCTGAGACCCTAAACAATCCGTTCTTGCTTGAGAACCTTCCAATGTGGCTAAATTAAAACAGTTCTGCAAAAGACTGGACCAGAATTCCTCCACAGTGTTGCAAACGACTCACTATCAGTAGAAACGCTTGAAGGCAGTCATAGCTTGCTTGCTTCCCTCAGAGGAATTTACAGTATTTGCAACTTTCAAAACTGTAAACTATTTTAGCTCTTCCAACCGTGGACAAGATATTTCTTTCTCATATTCCTCCATAAAACTAAATCCTGAACTACGCTGTGTGTTTAACAAAAGATTTCCTTGCTTATTTGCACAGTTAAGGGCCTGTTTGTTTCTGGTTCATAAGTGCAGTAATAGTATCAAACAATGCCATTTAGCCGGTCGCTAGCTGATGCCCTACACGATCTTGTTGATGCTGACTGTCGGTGTATATTTATAGGAGACTGTTAATAAACGGCAGCAGACAGTGTTTTAACCAGGACTGCTGAGTCAGAAAGCACATCCTTATTTACAGATCTGGGCCGGGCCCCTTAGGGATTGTTTTCATTGGGTTAAATACAGCTAACACTCAGAGCTTGGAGCTTCAGGTGACATCAAGATTGTCTTTAAACCTCATTGGCATAAAATTAGATTTATTAATCCAGCAGTCACCAGGCTGTTTTCCTTTTTTTATGTATTGGTCCATAAAGTAAAAGCTTTAGTGCAGCTTACTCTGATTATTATTGTTGCGTGCTCCGGTGTTCTTCCTTTCTCATGTCTTGGTATGTCTCGCACAACCTGTTTTCCTGCAAATTAGAGAAGCATTATTTCCTTGTTGCACGCTTGCGTGAGTGTACATGGATATACATCAAGCTTAGACTTTACTCATCAGAAACCAACTTTCAAACTTCTTGGAACCCTTTCTTCCGTGTCCTTAAGGTAAAATCATACTTATTTTAAATGGAAACATGTTGGAAATTGAGTTGCTGCAGTTGCATGTAGCTGCTCAGCATTTTCTGTCTCTTGTGTTATAAGTCACACAATAAGGCTAGAGTCAAGGTCAAGAGGGACCCCCTGCCTGACCACAGCCGTTAATCCTCTGTGAATCAAACAGAGGGAGTCATATTTGCTTGAATGCGCTTCTCTTCTCTTCTCTTCTCTTCTCTTCTCTTCTCTTCTCTTCTCTTCTCTTCTCTTCTCTTCTCTTCTCTTCTCTTCTCTTCTCTTCTCTTCTCTTCTCTTCTCTTCTCTCACTGCTGCAGTGCCGCTGCTCTTTGTTGCAACACCAGACCTCTTTGAGGCTCCTGTAACTGATCAATTATAGGCTGATTAATTCAGGAGCTGTGTGTCTTCCCCCCATAGAGAGCACCTGTTAGCTGTCGGGCAAGGATCTAAGGCAAAATATGCAAAATATACTAATCGGTGCTGCCTGTTGCTGGAACAGCCAATAATAATAGTAATAACCCCAAAATCAAAATGAGCCAGAGGAAGAGTGTGCCTATGTGCAGTTCATGTCCTAGATACAATTTACAGTAATAAACACCAGCTACATTTAAAAGTTTATTTTAAGTGCTCATTGCACAAGATATTGAACATTGTCCGTATTCTCTTGTAGAGAAATGCTAGGAGTTTAACAAGTTAGCATTAGCTTGTTAATTAATCAGGTTATCTGCTCGTTTAACTAGCATACATTCAATTGTTTGACAGACATACCACTCATAGCTTGCCAGCTGTAGTTTGGAAACTGCGTGAAGAGTGATGACACTACCTGCTTTTCTTTCTCGGAAGTGCAGTAACCTTTCTCCAGGCAGCTAACCAGCAGTGTGCTAAAACAGGTGGGGGAGGGGAAATGTTGAGTATTCTTCAAACAGCCAGAGAAAACCCCCGTTAATCCAGAACTGGACTACTGGAAGTTTTAGCAGGTTTTAATCAGTAATTATTCAAAAACCTTGGTATACAATGTAATGCTCTTAACCAACCCATGCCTATTGTGTACATGGGTTTAAGATAAATAGCGATAAACTACAGTTCATAATGATTCATAATGTGCCAATGTGTATTTTGTTCTTCTTCATAGAGCTCCATGGAGTCTCCAAACCTGGAGTTTGAATACGGCGACTCGGACACGATCACAGCTGAGCTTTCAGGTAGTACTGAAGGTTTACTGAACTTCACATTTCCACTGAAGTCCCTACATCTCCTGCATGCGAACATGTTTTCATGCATAGCCACTGTGATCGTACTCTGCCCTCTTCTAAATTATTTGGACCCCTGGTAAAAATGTGTGGAATAGCCTTAAAGTAAATTGGTGCTACAGAGAAGTAAGGACCCCAACATGCCCCGTTGCTGCAGTTCTCCAACTTTTGCATGAGCTGGAAGCAAACTGAGGACCTCTCAAATACAAGCATAGTGTTTTAACCAGGTTAACCAGGTTTATTTTTTGCTGTTACTGTAAATAAGGACACATTTAGTATCTATTTCCTTGGAGCCATTTCCTCAACTATGTACTTGGATGCCCTGTTCTCCTTTCTTTCTGATTTTGAAAAGGCTTTTTCTGCATGTTTATCTGGAATGAAGATTGGGACTCTTTAGATAAAAAAAACATCATGAAGAATATTGGAATCAAACACTGTCCAATTTTTTTCTGATTAAGTTTAAACACAAGATAATTTTGAGGGTCTAATTTAGATTTCCATCCAGCGCCAATTTGTGGTTTGTATGTGTTTGATTTTGAGTCATGATGGTCATCCTCATGGTGAATGATATGCTGCAGACAGTTTGCCAGGCCCTTAGTCACCCTGGTGAGCATGCAGTCATTCACAGCAGTTCATATCCTTGGGTCAGAGAATGACGAGTACTCTGAGAGCAGAAGGAGATGTGCAACAGTGTGACAAATGGATGGATGTCCATGAAAAAGATGTGATCCACAGTGACTGAAACAGGGGTTGGGGCCTTTTACTTTTATTGCTGTGTGAACTCTTCCTCTAGAACACCAGTCTTGCTAGGACCAGTTGTCCCCTCTTGATTCAAAGCCTGGTCTAATTAGCCTCTCTTAAGACTTGACAAGCTTTGCCTCATACACATGCACATTTAAGGACAGTTGCACCACAGAATTTAACCTAGGCATCTTGAGTTTACTGTAAAGATTAAAGAGAGGTGAAGATGAAGAAAGTGCAGGTAAGAGAGAGTGAAATGGGATGTTTACCAGATAACCCTAATATGACACCAGCTCATTTCCTTTTGGGTGTTTCAGAGGGTTTTAGTGTAAACATTAAAGAGTCAGTGAGGCACCTCTAATAATAAAGAAGCCATTTGTTTCCTTTTCTTCTCCAACCTTCTTTGTTCTTAATTAACACTGTATAATTAAACTGAACACAGTTTGGTTTTGGCCAGAGTTTAATGTGATCAGCAATGCTTAACATGGGGTTGTGTGGAGTCCGTATGAGCAGTTGGTACCTCCCTTACAGCAGACACTGGTAGGAGTGATCTCAGTTTAGAGGATCTGGAAAAATCCTCATGGATCTGTTGAAAAGTGAATTTCCAGTGAATGAATTTCATGTAAATTCAATTGAATTTTTGCTATTCTAACTGCATGTATTCTGGGTAAATGCTAACTATGTGCACTTTGTTTATACATATAAAAATGTATAAACAACTTAATAATCATTCAATTGCCATCAATAATTTCCACTTTTACATAACTTAAAAAGCCTCTTTGTGTTATATAGTGTATAACCGCTTCAATGCCTGAATGTTAATGTAATTCTGTTAATATGCATATTGCTTCCCAGTGATACAACCAGAACCTTCTGTTACATCAGCATGAATAAACATAGATTCATTTTAATAGCTTTTTACACCGTTTGTGGTTCCTCTGACTTCATTTTAAACACCTCACTGACACTTAATGAAACCAACATTCCTACAGTAACAGCTTCCACACAGAAGGGGGTTATATTTACCAACCTGGTAGCACCGAGGTTCACTGATCAGAAAAAGATTGGATTTTCTTTTTTACCACAGTAGATCAAAGTGAAAATCAGCCGACAGTGAATCTGTAGTTTATGAACAGTGCAGCGAGAAATTATTTCCCCCCCTTACCGATTTAATCTGTTTTTGCTTTTTAAGAAACAATGAGTCTTCACATCACTGTGGAAAATGTTTGGCCAATGTTTTTTTAATGAGCCACATTAATGTGTTCTTATCTCAGTCAGGCTTTGTTCCAGACTTTAAATAGGCCATTCCATAACTTTCACATTGTTTTTTTAGCCATACAGGGAGACAAAAAAAGCAAATCAGTTTGACAGGAAAATTTATACAATGCGTTTCATGTTTTCCGCAGAGCTGTACAGTTACACAGAAGAGCCAGAGTTTGCCCTGAACAGAGACTACTTCGAGGAGGACTTCAGGAGCCATGGTACAGTGTGTCAGAATTGAATTAAATTGAACTGCATTGGATTCATTTTGGTGATAGTACAGAGCAAAGCAACATTAGCACTTCGTAGCTACAGTCAGGTCTCATCACCGAGGATGACAACACAAGAGAGCCAAGAGCTTATCTCCGTTTATGGTCCTCTAGATACATAAACCCAATACAAACATTCAATAATAGACATAATACTATGGGGAAAAAATTTTGTAAAAAGGAGCAACCATGAATCTTATTTTGTTCTTAAGGGGTTCTAACCCTAAATGTATGGAAACCTAAATTTATGTAGAGTTTGATTCACCTTGTAAGTGCTTGAAAATTATTTGGTTTTATTTTCTTTGACAATTTATTGCCCGGCTTAGCTGTACTATACAAGAAGCTGCTTCAACACCATGATGCTTAAAATCTGTAGGGAAAAAAATCTGTTAAACTTTGTGAATGTGACTTATAAATGAAAAATAATTTCTCAATTACTTTGGGACTGTTTTACAAGTGCCATTCTAAGATAGATTGTGTTCAAGATTTATACGGGGATGTTATTTAGGGATGGCTCTTAGTAATTTATTTTTAGACGTCTGTAATTTGTGCTCTAAAACCTGGGAAAGGTCGGTTTACCAGGAAATTGCAGCATGAAGTACAAGTTCCTCTGTCAGGATGTGCAGTGTCGATTCCCTAAGAAAGCTCCTTTTTTATCTAAGAATCAAATTCTTTGGTTTGTTTTGGTTTGGGCATTTAGACCTATGTCTTCACCAGTTAAACACATGTCCGTAGTTTAAAGTACAGATTTTTTTGTGACGAGACCACCTTTTCACAATCACCCAAGTTGTTGGTTTTCTATGATTCAGTGCTTAGCATGTCCTCGACCCAGTGTGCAACTATTAAGACTGAATCGTCTGCATACAGAAAAAGATGGGGGAAAAAACAGTAGCTTCAAAATGATTCAGAAATCACAAATAAAAAAAGAGGACTAAAGATGATTCCCTGTGGTACACCCAATCCCAAAGCTTTTTCACTTAACACATTCCTATTTAATTCTATCATTTGTGTGTGGTTTTAAGATGAGCAAACTAATTTATGTCGGACATCAGAAGTCTTTGCTCAGAAGATGGGGGCTGCTGCTTGTTGTTGCTGCTTTTTATTGCAGTTGTTGTTACTACTGATGTATAATAGCTCTTTAAAATGACAAACTGAAGGTTAACTTAAGGTTACATTTCAGCAGCACACATGGCTGCATACACTGAAAAGGTTATTAGTTTGGAGAGGGAATAAAATGAGCAATAGTTCACCTCTAATTAACTGGAAACAACCTTTGTGGTCAGAGGGCAAGCAAAGCAGAACTATTTCTCATGTAAAGGGGTGTCTTTAGGAAGATATAAGCTGCTTTTCTCATCTGTGTGCTGCTGGGGTTCCTAAAATGAGAGGCGAGCGAGAGCAGGCACATCAAAGCCCTCCTCATTTAAGCTAGCTGAAGAATGGACCACCCAAATTGTATTTTCCATTTCTAGAACAATCCCGTATTTTATCTTGTGGATATTTTATTATCGCAAGTTATTGTTTTATTACCATAAATAGCCACAGGCTGCTTGCTGTGCTCAATAAAGAATCTATTATTTTCTTTTTAAAGAGAATCTCTCCTCTCTCACCTCATCTCCAAACGGAGGGATAATAAATAGCAGGATTAGATGATGGTCTCTCCGGCTGCTGTTTTACAGAGATACAGCTCAGAGCTGCCTGTTTGCATCATGTTCTTTTTCATTAGGGTGAGTGCATTGTGGTGGTTTTCCTGCCTGGCTTGTGCTCTGCAGTATCTGTGAGGGAAACTGACAGGCTGCTCATCGATCTTTTATGTTGCTGCCTATAAATTCCCTAGAAGTCACGAACATAAGTTGCAATAATTGAGGAGACATGTCTGATTTAGGCTTTTTGCTGTTTTTTTTTTCTAGAGACAATGTTAAAATTGTGTACTCTGATCAGGCAAAGGGAAAAAAAGCATTTCAGAGTAAGTCACAGCATCCTTTATGAGCTATCAGTGCTTCACTGGTAATGATGATGCTAAGTATCTATTTCCGTTGATCAAATAAACAGTCTGATAATAGAGCACAGTGAAAAAACAGGTAAAGCGTTTGCTTTGTTTTCTTTCTGTAGAAGTTCATTTATTGTGTATGCCTCATTTGCTGCTGGTTTTAATCATGTTCTACAATTTGTTTTCACATCATGATATCAGTTCCTGTTAATTAGTGGTTTCCGTGCTTTCAGCTACTTCCGGAGCTAATGCAATAGGATGACCCGCTGTGTTTAAATCAATAACATACAGAATAAAGCAGGAGTCGGCCTTCCCATTCACATCCATACTCACTAAACATAGTTATTGCATCATATAAAAAATCAGATGTTAAATAAATGTAAGGAACGGGCAGTAGGTGAGAAGACTGGCCTGGGAAGGAGACTACTAGAACAAATCACGTATAAGGACAATAGGGAGATTAGTAGAGATAGTAGAGCTTTCTCTACTGGGTTCCAACTTATTAGCTTGAGAAAAAGAAGTGGGCCCAGGCAGAGCCTTGGTGTACCCCATAATTTGCTTGGAATGTTTGGCTATATGTGTTGCACTCATAAATAATACCTTCTCCCCAAGATGATGATGTGCACTTTTTGACTTAGAGCCATGCAGAACCAACATTGTCTTCCTGAAATAAGCAAAAAACCTCCCTTCTAAAAACAAATACATGTAAAATGAAAGTCGGTTGTAAATATCTCCCCAAACACAGGCTTACATGTTTCAGATCACCAGGGGATGAATAACCTTTGTCAAAAAGCAGTTTTCAAATGATGATTTATGTTACTGAGGGAAGAAATCTATCCATTTATCACTGTGGAGGGATTTTGACCCAGTCTTTGTTACAGAATTTTTTTAATCCAGCCCCATTGGAGGATTTTTAGAACATGAACACCCAGTCATAGCATCTCAACTGGATATAAGTTCGGACTTTGACTAGACCACTTCAAGCGCTTTCTTGATTCTACTGGTCAAGCAGAAGTCAGGCCTGGGTGTGGATAGTAAAACAGTGGTTAATCAAAGATAATTTATGATTTAACAATGGTGGGAAATATATTTTCACACAGGGCCAGGTAGGTTTTCTTACCCCCAACAAATGAATTTATCATTTGAAAGCTGCATTTTGTATAGTATTGGTATTGATAATAAAATTTGTAAAACATTTAAGTGTGTCAACAAAGCAAAAATAGAACCGACACGTCTTAAAGGTGATGAGCTTTGTGTTGCAGCTCGAGGCAGAAGGTGGACCACGCTGACGGTAGACGAGCAGAAAGCGTATGTCATGAGACTGCTGGACGCCTTGGAGGTGACGGACCAGGACAAGAGGCTGAAGGTGGCCAGGGCCATCCTCTACTTGGCTCAGGGTTCGTGGCAATCCATTACTAACAACCACAGCGCTTCTCTTTACATGCGATAGTGTTAGCCCATCATTTTATGATTCCTGTCTTTAACTTTATGACTTTCAGACCTTTAATTATGACTCCTCACTTGCTAAATAACAGACACTCAAAATAACTATCAATGGTTGAGGGGGGAAAAATGAGCTGAAAGCATCGATTCAGATAAATAGCTGACGTTCTGTGTCCCATTTTCCTGGCTCTTTCTCCAGGAGTGTTTGATGAGTGTGACACAGAGGTGGATGTCCTCCACTGGTCCAGACACAACATCTTCCTCCTTTACGACATGGGCATCTTCACAGCGCTGCTGGAGCTGCTCAGCATGGAGATAGAGTAAGCAGGGAACACAAAATAATACAGACAGAGAGCAAAAAGTAAATAACATGCAATTTACCAGGATTTGAAATATATGGATACTGCAACATCTGCTGTCCAGACTTCACACAATCTACTGAGGATGCAGAACTTGTCAGCAATGCCACTGCTGGTGTCAACCCCACTGGGGATATCGTTGTGCAGGCTTCTCTGAGGCACAGTCATATCAACAGGCTCCACAACAAAGCAGTACAATACAGCCAAATACATGCAGATTATGCTGAGAAATTAAATAAAACACTCTGTGTTGAACTTCTAGTTCATAATGTGAATTTTACTTGCTTGCTACAATTTGTCCTTATTTCTTTGCATTGATTTTCAGACTGTCTTGCCCTTTTTTTAAATAAACCACTAAAACATTGAAAACTAATTGTGTCTGCAGTAACAGCCAGGCGTGCAGCAGTGCAGTGAGGAAGCCTGCCATCTCTCTTGCAGATAGCACAGAGCTCAGGTAAGTCACATAAACACACAAATGATAACAAAGGCTCATCCTTCTTTATTTAAGAATAAATACTCAAATACTAAAATCTAAAACAAAATGGCCAGATGGAATTAATTCTGCCGCTTTCTAGTGGAAATTGTGCTTGAAAAAAACAGACTGAACGCCACCAATCACACACTGCTCAGATGACAGATACAGAACTCCTTCTCTGTGTCTTCTGAATCAATGTGCACAAATAATTACATGCTGGAGGAACATATTTACACGCAAATAGTTCTAAACTACTTGTACAGTGCCTTACAAAAGTATTCCTATCCCTCAATACTGTAAACTACAAACATTGTGTTTAATTAAGGCTTTATGTGATAGAGCATCCAAAAGCACAGCATAATTGCAAAGTAAATAAAAAAATGATACAGGGATCAGTTAGATTAGACAGAGAGTGCCTATGAACATCAATCTTCAAGTCCACTGATTCCCAGTTGGATTTAGGTCTGTACTTTGACTAGACCATTCTAAGACATGAATATGCTTTGATGTAAGCCATCTTATTGTAGCTCTGGCTGTATACAGGTTGTTGTCCTGCTTGAAGGTGAACCTCTGCTCCTGTCTCAAAAATTAAGCTCCATCCATCTTTCCATCATATGGTTTCTGTAAGGTCTTAAAAAGTAATTAAAAGCTTCAAATTTAGGTATATTAACTTCAGGCTTTCTAAGGTCTTAAATAGACCCAGACTTTCCAAACTATGTATTAAATTAGTATCTAATTAAATATGTCCAATCATTTGTTTTTCTTTGCTTGGTCTGTTGACATTTTTTTATTTATACGTGAGAAATGCGGTGGCAGCATTCGCTTGTTCTTCATGATTTGTGACAAAACTACAAACCCCATAATGCAAGAAAGCTGTAAGCCTGTTAAAATTTTTCTTGTTGAGGCAATTGAAATCAATCTTGTTAGCTTATTTACTACCAGCTCCTTCATCATGGGAGAGTTTATATTTAAGGAAGAATGGCTTGAAAACAGTAATTTCTGAAGGCATCTGAGGGAACTGGGTTTTATTTAGGGGTATCAGAGTAAATGTGGCTGAGTACAAATGCACACCGCATTTTTTTTGGTTTTGTGAAACTCTTGTAATACATGTCTAATATTTCTTCTCCCTCATAATTATGCACTACTTTATGAAACATGAAAACTAGAGAGGCTGCGAGGCATTTGATCCTGTACTAAAACACAAGCAGTTGGCAGAATCATGTGCTTCTTGATTTATTCGACTATAAACTTGCCCCCTGTACAATTTGACTAAATGTATTTTCAAAAACTTCTCAGGGTGCTGCTTAGCATCATGTACCTGATGGTGGAGACCATTCGTGTTCAAACAGAAGATGACCGGCCAGAGTGGAGAGCAGCCAGAGAGGCTTTCAAGAATGAGCTAGGTGTGTGTTTGCATTGTTTTTGCACAGCTACTTCCAAACATCACCACTTCTAACCTGCAGAAACTTATGCGACCCTCAGGTTCGCCTCTTTACAACGGAGAGCCTTTTGCTCTGCTCCTCTTCACCATGGTGACCAAGTTCTGCAGCATGAACGCGCCCCACTTCCCCATGAAGAAAGTGCTGCTGCTGCTGTGGAAAACAGTACTGGTTGGTATAATAAACCAATATTTTGTTGCATCACAACCGCAAACTTCAGTGTATTTTACTGGGACTTTATGTGACAGACCAATACAAAGTGGTACACAATCCTGACATGGAAGGAAAATGCTAAATAGTTTAACAATGTTTTTTAGGAATAAGACTTTGAAAACATTATGTAGACCAAGGAACAGAGCAGACTGATCGGGTATATCATTAGTCTAAGAAGCAGCCAGGAGACCTGTAGAGGAGCTGCAGATGGCCAGTGCTCGGGTGGGAGAACCTGTAAAGGAAAACTGTTGACCTGTACACAGCTTTACAAACCAGATCTTTAAGGAAAAGGCTGTGTGTGGTCAAAAACTATCCCTAAAACACTCCACGTCTACATTACAGCATGGTAGTGGCAGCATCATACTGTGGGGATGCACCGACAGTCGCGTTCTTCTCTTTGCTTAAATTCATACCTCAGAATCACTGCATTTGTGCTCTTTTTCCTCAGTTTACTTTGGGGGGCTTCGAGGAGCTCCAGCAGATGAAGGTGCGAGCCCGGGAGCGCCTCAGCTTACCCCCGCTCCCGGAGGACAGCATCAAGGTGGTGAGAGCCATGAGAGCAGCGTCTCCCCCGGCCTCGGCAATGGAGCTCATCGAGCAGCAGCAGCAGCAGAAGAGAGGCCGCCGCAGCCGCAGGGTACACGCATCAAACCCGCACACCAACACACATCTCAGCTGTTTTTAGTTGATCCTTCATTTACATGGAAGAGTAGATCTTCTGCAGCTCTAACACTGACAACTGCTTCAGTGCCAACATCATCAGTTCCCTGCTGTAAGTCAGTGACCACAGATGATCTTGGTGCTCGTGCCGCTGTGGGATTCCCAGCCTCTGCTTATTTTTTTGGTTTCTCTTTCATTAGAGCTCTAACTGCCCTCTGGTTTCTCATTGCCCCTCTTCCTTGTGTCCCCACAGAGTGCCTTTGTTGATAGCTTGGAAGGAGACAGTCCCTTTCCCAAGAAGCAGGTCTTTACCCACAAATTCCCTTTTTTTCCTCCTGCATTTCCTCTCTGCACCAACCTGGACTTTTGCCACTCCTCTCCCACTTCCCTGCAATCCCACAGCCCTATTCTTCTGTCTGTCTGTTAGTTTCTTTACTTTCTCCTCATATATTCTTTTCCTCTTTCAGTATCCCACTTTCTCTTGTCATTTACTTTTGTTTTTCTAATTTCTCCTCTCTCTTTTGCCCTGTATTTTCTTCCTCCCTCCCATTCTCCCCCTCCACTGTGGGCAGCAGGGTTGGCGGGACAGGGCTGACTTGCTGGCTGTAACCATCGGCTCCGGAGTGATCACTTTCCACTCTCTCATACAGACAGTTCACTTCAGACATCCACTTTAGGAGCATCTCTCTTGTAGTTTTCATCACATTGCAACTAGTCTTTAGCTATAAAAACAAGCCACCATGCTTTGTAGAGTTTTAGGCAAGGGGCCACTTTCTTTAAAATGCATTCACTGAGATGGTAAATCTATTTTTTGTTTTAACCTTTCCAGATGCTGACCTTGCTCTCAACTGGATGTAATTGAAAGCGGTGGCCCTCCTAGCCCCCGTAGAAAAACTCTAGCTTTACCTGTTCACTTAGCAGAGAATGGCTTTTCCATAGAGAATGGCTCCCAACACAATTCCACCTGCTCCTCTCTTCTCATCTCCCTCCCACCTTCCCACCACACAGAGTCCATGCACCCGTCACTTAGTACCCCGACTGCAGTAGTTCAGCTAGTAGCCAGAAAGCTTATTCATGCCTGATGCTTGCACTGTTGCCATTTAGACACTGTGTGAGTTTGTGTGGTTCACTCTTGGAATGGGATTGCTGTGTAGATAAGGACTCAGTGTTGCTTGAGTAGTGTGTCTGTTTCTTCTGATGTGCACATGTGTGGTACCTTCAAAACAACATGCTGTGTTTGGTTGCTGTGGAAACCCTCTCTTTATCCCCAGTTAAAATGTCAAATTAATCCCAGCTGTCAGCCCCAGAGTTGAATGGTTTTAGGTTATTCACCAGCTTTCAGCATCCAAAGAGAGTTTTTTTACAAATCAGAAAATATGATGAATTTGAGAAATAATGATCTAGAAACATTAACTCTACCAGATCTTTCAAAAATAAGTAAATTAAACCTTTGGTTTACCCAATTGCAGCTACTTTTGTCAGCCTCCATTACTCTAAAACTAAAAGTTTGAAACCAACTTTCTGCAACTGGCTCCACAGTGTTTATTAGGGACACACCTGAGAAGCCAGGCATCATGAAGGACCGTCAGTGAAGCGGTCTGCAAAACAGACTTTTACAGAAGGAATGCCTCAAGAAAAACACATGACCACCTGCTGAGATTTTCTTAAAGGTACCTGGAGGACTGTAGTCCGACTCAGTCCCAACAGTTTGGAGCAAACTGAGCTTGAGAAACAAGAGTATCCTTCCCTATATTCCAGCATAATGGTGGTAGCATCATGATGTGGGAATATTCTGCCAGGAAAGAGAAATGGATGTAGGAATAACACAAACATCTTTCGAAAGACTTCAGCTATATGGAGATCGTGACCTCCACTTGGTAGCTGAGAGCTAGCAGTTCTTATTGCAACCTAACCTGAATCCCATTTGTAAGTGGTACCTTTACACCTACATTTTGACGGTCTCAAAAGATTTTTATGAAAAATTCCTGTACAAAACACGACACCTCTTCACCAAGCTGTGAATTGATGCTGACCTCAGCCAAGCATGGTGGTGGTACTATTATGATGTGGAAATGCTTAGTTTAGGTTAAATCCCACATTACAGGTGTTATTAAAATCTAGGTGTGGGGGTATCTCCAAGGTTATCTCCAAAATATTGCGCTACAATCAGGATGCGTGTAGTGCAGAAGCCAATATGCCATAAATTGTTGCTGATTACACTCAAGCACAGTGGTGAGAGCATCACGTTTTTTGGGTTAAAAATACTTGGTAGCTAAGGCCATGCAATTCTTAGTTTAGGTTATAGTTAATACCATTTACCCACTGTTACCCTTGCACCTAAAAGTCAAGCCGTCCAATAAAACAAATTCAACATGCCATCAAATGTTGCTGTTTTCATAGAAGCATGGTGATGGCAGCATCATGATGTGGGTACGCTATCCTGCTGGGGGACATGTTGGAAAAAGACAAGTGGATGGAGCTATAAGAAACACAAATAAGGAACATTTTTAAGTTTTTGTTTTTTTTATTAGTTCGAAAAGATTTCAATTGTATAGAGAATGTGACCTCATGTCACAATCTTAAACAACAATTAACTACATTTGGTTGCTAAGAGCTAGCAACTCTTGCTTTTGCTATATCCGCTTTTCAAGTGGTACCCTTATATCATAGGTGTTCAGTGTCTGTCCTCGAGCTCTGGTGTCCCATGTTTCCCTGCTTCAGCACCCCTGATTTCCATTGATGGCTGATTGCAGTTCAGCGTAAGCCTGGTAATCGCCTGAATGTTTTAAAGCAGGGAAACATTTAAAACACGCAAGCGGTCCGGATCGACACCCCTGCCTTATACTTTGAGTGTCTGAAAGGATAGTGTGAAAATGATTTTGCTTCAGAACAAAGCAATCACTTTTCGATTTTTTATTTTTAATTGCTAGCAATTCTTTGTTTAGCTATATTAATATACCCTTTTCAAGTTGTACTTTAGAAAGACCGTATGCCATCAGCTGATGATTGAGAAAATGAGAAGTAATACTCTGGAATACCAAAAACCCTTACTCTAAACATTAAAATACCAAGGTTGACTCTTGTCTAAACAACTACCAACTACTGCCTTTAACCATGTGCAAGTGAGTGGAATATTTTCTTACTACCTTTCATGCAAATCTAGATGAAACTCCTGTGGGTAGTCATTACACGTAATGCAGGCAAACAGGTGTTGTTATCGTTGTTTAATCTGTCCTCCTCTCAGTAGGGCGTGGGTGGGTACAAGTTGTGCCTGACTGACGTGTCCCTCACACTCCTGTTTGTTTCGTTGCACCTGTTAAAAGGCAAAATGATTTCAAAATGTACTCGTTCTCACTTGATAATTACACGCTCCAACCCTAATTTGCCATTTTTTCAAAATGAAATCAGCTGTTATTTTAGGGAACAGTAGTGTGGGCTGGACACTTTGAGAAGGGCTGTCAATATTCTCATCCTACTTTCATCCAAAAAACCAATATCTCTACAATTCAGTAAATAATAGATTAAAAAAATAATTAGAATGTAGTTTTTTGCACAGATCTATCGGGATAGCATGTTTTAACACCAATAAATCGAGTTTTCTAATAAATATAGACACACATTGTTTTAGTGAACTTAGTTTTACCTCAGGAAATTCCAGCATCTTTGCTGTCGGATGCCTGTTTTACTGTATTTATGAGTGTTGACCCCTT
This sequence comes from Girardinichthys multiradiatus, assembly GCF_021462225.1. NCBI lineage: Eukaryota > Metazoa > Chordata > Actinopteri > Cyprinodontiformes > Goodeidae > Girardinichthys > Girardinichthys multiradiatus. Next base: position 12,166,987 of record NC_061809.1, read on the forward strand.
GTCATCTGTCTCCCCCCACTAGCCCCTGGTCAAGCAGGACAGCCTAGACACCTACAACGAACGGGACCCCTTCAAGAACGACGACCCCCGGGATGAGGAGGAGGACCCAGAGGACACGGACAGCGGCATCGAGGGGGAGGTGGACCCGCTGGACCGGGACGTCATCATCCAGCCTCCGCCGCCTCCACTGAGACCCTCGACAGAGAGGGTCAACTTCCCCAAAGGCCTGCCCTGGGCCCCGAAAGTTAGGTTAGTTTATTGTTTACTGAAGGATTTGAAAGAAACAATCAAAAGCTCGAAATGCTCGATTTATTTATTTTTGTTTTAAGCTTTTAGGTAAATTTCCGCAGAAAGTATCGGGATTTGATTTTTGAGGTACGTCAGGGATAAAGATTGGATGTCAGGAAGATATAAGACCAAAACAGTACTAGATCTTCATATAACACTGACAATTTGTAGTATTAGTCCAAATTTTACCAAATCATGTAATTCCTGAAGCACAGACAGGAAAAGGATGTTTTTCTACCGTCAAGTTTCCATCATTAAATCCAGGAAAACCTTTGTGTCAGGACTAAGTGTTCCTTCACTTGGTGCCAGCATTTGAGAGGTTAAAATAAGATCTATAAAAAAATCTTACAGGTTTCTCTCTTCACACTCAAGCAGCAATATGGTCTCCATCTGTGTATTCCAGAGGGCAGCCTGGGTGTCTCTGCAGGGTGTTACTGCTGCTGCTTCAATACACATGAATCATACTTCTCACCATAGCACTGCTTCTTTCATTTGTTATCAGAACACTTAGCTTGTGGGTTTGTGAACTTAAAGGGTGCTGATTCCTTCCGGGCCTTTTAAGGCTCCACCTTCAGAAACAGAAGCATGGCAGAACATTTTATGAGATGACTCCGCCATCGGATTCTTTTTATTTACAGGGAGAAGGACATTGAGCACTTCCTGGAGACCAGCAGGAATAAGTTCATTGGTTTTACTTTGGGAAAGTAAGTGTGCTGCTCAGGTAGGTGAATCTGTTAGTTTCTCGTTCAGGCTTAACCCTTTGTTCTCCTATAGTGACACAGAGACCCTGGTAGGGTTACCCAGACCCATCCATGAGAGTGTCAAGACCCTCAAACAGGTGAGTTGGCACACCTTTTTGTGTTTTAAGTGTTTTGTTTTCCACAAAAGATTTTTACAGCGCTGTGAGAAATCATTTGCCCCCTCACCCTGGATTAATTCTATTCTTGCTTTTTTATTTTTCAAATGAAATGCAGCTTTTAGATGATTTTACTTATTAAACCTGGAACCTTAAACTTAAAAACTGATTGTGTCATTCTTGGCAGAAATGACTGCCTTTTAAGCATTTGCAATAAGTCATTCACATCACTGTGGAACAATGTTGGCCCACTCCTGTCACAGTTACTCTAAGTTCAGTCTTTGACTTGGCCCTTCCAAGACCTTGTTTTTTTTTTAACCATTTAGAGGTGGACATGCTGGTGTGCTCCAGAACCCATCCAGGTCCTAAAGCAGGACAGCAACCCCAGACTATTACACTACCTCTAGCATGTTTTATCATCAATAGGGTGATTGATTCCTGTTTTATTCTATGAATCTATTCTATGAATCTTTATAGGTCAGGGTATGATGTTCTGTCATTTGAAATCTTTTAGTCTACTTCATGATGTGAGGCAGAGTCCTATTTAAGTGATTTCTTGATTCTACAGGACAAACGGTAATCAGGCATTAAAAACCGAACCTCAGATATGTGATTAATCATGGTTAACTCATGGTTGAATAGGTGGTCAATTACGTTTTCACATAGAGACAGGTTGGTTTTGAAAAGATTTTTCTTTAATAAATAAAATCATCAATTTAAAAACAGCTTTTTTTCCCTTTGGTTATCTATGTGTGCTAACAAAATTAGTTGGATGATCTGAAACCGTTAAGTGTGACAACAATATAAAAAAATCACTGTAAATAAGCTAGTTATTCTGTTTTTTTCATGTTGTTTGCTTTCCTTTCGTATGGATTAAATGTCCACTAATCAATGCTCACGAGCTGCTGAGTCCTCTGCTATTGGCATCCTCCCACAAATCCATTCCTTCCAAAGAGCCCATGGAGCACTAAACAGCAGATCTGATAAAACCACACTATACCGCGGCTGTTGTTGTATTTCTACCTTTTTCTTCTCTCCTCCAGCACAAGTATGTGTCCGTATCTGAGATCCAGATCAAGAAAGAAGAGGAGCTCCTGCAGTGTCCACTCAGTCTGGTGAGCCGGTTTCTCAGTTTCTCTTCATGGACTCAACGTAGTAAATGCTTATTGGATGTGTGTGTTGTGTTGACAGGGTGAGGAAGAGGTGGAGGAGACCCCAGCAGAGATCTTATATGTGGGAATGCTTCCTAATCTCTCGCAGTATGTGGTGAGTGGCTCTTTATTGGCGTCTCGTTACTCGTAACCCCTCTGTGCTTACATAATGGTGTAATACCACCAGTAGGTGACGATCTAATCTGTTAGGCATGGCAGGGAAAAATAGAGAAATTGTCAGACTGGGGAGATGGTGTAAACGTTTTGGTGTGTGAGCTAGTTATAAGCATTTACAGCTTGTTTTCTTTAATCAATGAATAAAGATGACACAAACCCCTACTACTGTCACTAATGAGCTCTGTTTAAAGGACCTGCTGGAAAATATGTTTCATTCAAGAGAATTGGTAGAACGGAGCAGATTCTGGACATCAGTATATTAAAGGTTAAATATGCTGAAGAGTTTCATTTAATAAAATCTACTCGTACTCCCAAAGTGTAGGGTTATAGTCTTCCTGGAGAGTTATGTGTTCATTGCTCCTTTTACATTTGTTTCATTTGAATCAATGTTCCCTCTAACCAATCTATAATATTCCCGATGCCATCATCTACAACACAAGCCCCTATGATAATAGAGCCACCCCCGTGCTTTAGACTCAGAGAGCTTTAATTTCCCAACCAAAACAGGCCCTGTCTACTTACAATAAATGATTTTGCTGTGATCTTTTAGTCCTCCTCTGTTCCGAGGACATCACTTATTGCCTCTTTAAGTAGCTGCTGGAGCCTTTTTTGGGGGATTGTGAGAGAAAAGTGTCAGTGCATCTGTGAAGGCTTGGTATGTGTACAGTTTCATTCAAAAATAATGGCAGTGTTGTTGTTCTTTTAAGGGGAGTGAAGATAATTTCCTTTGAGTCACTGAACTAAGTCTAGTTCTAGTTGTACAGGCACTCGTTCTGAGAGCTGCTTCATATCAGTGTTGCATGACGTCGCCCAACCTTCTGGCCCCTGTGAGAGGTATCTCACCATATTCCACGGTTCCTCTGTATTTCTTGGTTTTGCCTCAGAAGCAGCATGTTAGATGCCACTCCAGGGCCTTTGGATGAAGGTCCGTATGTGACTACTCCATGATATTAATCTTTTTGCTCTGTAATCAAAATGTTTCTCACTTACTTGTGTGTTTTGGGGTCGTTGTCTATATGAAACACCCACACACTGGGCACTGTTTGGCTTTTTGAACCCTGGTGAACCACTGTCAAGTTTTAACCAATACAAGATTTACTAAGTGAGCTGTGAGGGGAAAATATTATGATGGAAATGTGTTTTCACGTTTGTCAGATCGCCCTTCTGAAGCTCCTTCTGGCAGCAGCTCCGACCTCCAAAGCCAAAACCGATTCAATCAACATTCTGGCTGATGTGCTGCCTGAGGAGATGCCGTAAGTGTTGACTGCCTACATGTTCTTTGTTCAGAAATCCCAGAATCTTTTAACCTTAGCTCAACTTTCCAGAGTTCTTTGTCGTGTGTGTTTATCTTACAATCATAAATAATAAAGTACTCTAAGAATTTATGGCAGATTTCTCCACAGTGGGTAGGCTTTAAAATATGGAGCCCACACAAACCAGGCACTGCAAGCAAGAAAAAAGGAAGGGAGGAAGAAAGAAAGAAAGGGAAGGAGGGAGGGAGGAAAGGAATGACACAGGAGCAAATGAAGGACACAAGGAGGAAATGAATAAAGGATATAAAGGAGTCGATGAAGAAAGAAAAGAATGATACAAGGAAGGGACGTAGGACACAACAGGAAAGTAAAGAAAGAGAGTAATGACACCACAAAGTGAAGGAAGGAAGTTACCTGAGAATGGAATGGTGGGGGAACAAAATAAAGTAAAGAAAAGAGCAAAGAAATAAGGCTGGAAGGGATGACAAGCAGGTAGATGGATGGATGGATGGATGGATGGATGGAAATGAGAAGAAAGAATGGAAGGACATTAAGAAGAAAGAATGGAAGGACATTAAGAAGAAAGAAAGGAAGGACATTAAGAAGAAAGAAAGGAAGGACATTAAGAAGAAAGAAAGGAAGGACAGAAGAAAAATACATCAACACAAAGAAGGAAGTACAAAACATTTAGGCAATGGGTTAAGGAATAGTCTAGAAATACAAATATTTTTACAGACTCTAATCCCCTCGTTCCATCCTTAGCCTGGAAACATATGTTATTTGATTAGTATTTCCCATGTCTGGACGAGTAGAATGCCTGTAACTAAGCGTGTGCAGCAATTAGTCATTAGGTATGACTGACTTATTAATCAGGTGACTATTAATCCACAGATTATTTGGTCCGTTTTTCTCCGTTTGTCTGATTGTAGAGACAAAAAGAGTCAATATGTCATCAAAGCTTTGGGTTTTCTGTTTGTACTTTTGGCTGAAGGAGGCACTGTTGAAAATAAACTGCTTTGTGTTATTTTTGTGTTATGTTTCTGACGCAGTGCCAGTAAATAGGAGAAACATTTCAGAAAATAATCAAAACCTAAGAAGAAAAAAAACCCTGTCTGATAGTTTCATGGCTTATATCACACATTTGTCTGAATACTGCTTGAGAAGAAAGTACCTGGCCGTGTCTTTTTCTAGACAAAAGCTTGTCATCATAAAAAGTCTCATGGATTTACAGTTTGTATCTGGTGTTTGTTTTTATCCTGCAGTATCACAGTCCTTCAGAGCATGAAGCTGGGGATTGACGTGAACCGTCACAAGGAAATCATCGTCAAGGCCATCTCTGCACTGCTGCTGCTTCTCCTCAAGCACCTCAAACTGAACCATATCTATCAGGTCCTGCACACACTGTGCTGACCAGCCATCAGCTCATGTTTTCCATTGACCTTTGAGCCCACATCCAAACTAACAGCCCCACAGACTATTTCCTACATCTTTGCTGCTTTTCACTCAGGAGGGAGGAACTGATTCAGATAGTTTCTTTAGCTATGCAGTAAGATTGCTGCATGCGCCTTCAGTTAGCTGCTGTGTAGAGTCAAGTTGCTGGCTCCCTCTGCTGTCTCAAAGAGGAATTGCATGCACTTTACTCATACGCAAATATTAAGATGACTACCACAGATCTGAAAAGTGAGGTGTGAATTTGTATTCAGCCTCCTTTATTTTAATACCCCCAAATAAAACCTAGCCTAACCAATGATCTTCAGAATCCACCTGATTAGTTAAATAGACAACTTTGTGTGATTTAATCTCAGTATAAATCCCGCTGTTTTGTGTTGGAGAACATTGGTGAACAAACAGCAGACAGGTCTGTATCTCAATGAGAGGTAATTAGTCAACAAGACAACTATTAGTTGGTAATTAGTAGGGCATCAAGGCAGAAAAAAAGGCATTGTTTAAGGTTTGTCATAAGCTTATGTGGGGGACACAACAACCATCTGATCAGATGAGACAGTAACAGAACTTTCTGACCTATATGACAAATCTCAGGTGTAATGCTGTGGGGAGGCTTTTCCTAACCAGGGACAAGGAAGGTGGTCCAACTGAGCTTCTCCTATTTAGCAAAGAATAGGCAGAAATTTCTCCCTCTAGATGTGCAGCTTGCAGAGACATTCCAACAAACTCACTGCCCGCCCTTCTTTTCTAGACTTTATTTGGAAAAAAGGAAAACTTAGCATGCTTTTCCTTCCACTTCACAATCATGCACTACTTTGTATTGGTCTATCACATAAAATCCAAATAAAATACATAGAGGTTTGTGGTTGTAGCAACATGTGAAAAAGTTGACATGCATTATCTGACAACCAAACAGTTGCAGCATGTGAATAAAATCCTCTGACGTTTATTAACGATACTCAATTATTTTTATCTTTAATATTTTTTCTGCAGAATTAGATTTCCTGAAAATGGAAATAATAAAGCTAAATTTGCTGTAAGACAAAAATGAAAGCCTAACAATGGACGTGTGAATGGTTGTGTTGCAGATTTTCTAACTTAAGCTAACTTCTGACAGCTGGATTTTCTTTCACTGCAGTTCGAAATAGTCTCCCAGCATTTGGTGTTTGCCAACTGCATCCCACTCATCCTCAAGTTTTTCAACCAGAACATCATGTCCTACATCAGTGCCAAAAACAGGTAGGAACAGTTTGCAAATGTAAGTTTAAAAAAATTAAATGCTATAAAATATTTATTTCCATACATAAAACACATAAAGAGCCCTTTATTTAAACATGCAATACGTTGCAGTATATGTGTGTTGGACTTTCCCCACTGTGTGGTCCATGAGATGCCTGAGCTGACAGCCGAGAGCTTGGTGAGTGACCGCTATGTCAGCTGAGTGCTGGATGAAGGTCAGCCAGTATCTCTGTGTCGTTCTGACTCGGCTGGGGTGCGTTTGTGTTTTCAGGAAGCAGGAGACAACAACCAGTTCTGCTGGAGGAACCTTTTCTCCTGTATCAACCTGCTAAGGATCCTCAACAAGCTGACCAAGTGGAAGCACTCCAGGACCATGGTGTGTTTGTGTGTGTGTGTGTGTGTGTAATTTATTTTAATAATAATTTCGGATTATTATTATTAATAATAATAATAATAACAATTTTGGATTTTAAATTATTAACAGTAACTGCCAATATCTAAATGTACTTTTGTAATAAGGAAGTGTTCTTACCTGCTGAGCCTTCATCCGTTTAGCAACAGCAACAACAACCTTTTCTTTGGCGATCTTTTCACATCAGATGCTCTGAACGGCGTGGCTAAAGCATCTGCTTCAACGTTTTCCTTCATCTGTAAGATATCCCGACCTCTGACATTATTTCTCTGGTGAATTCAGAGGTTTCTTGTTCCAAGCAGTTTGCCGAAAAATCCTCCAATCACAACTGGCTGTGCTTGGTGGGACCAGCCCATCTGTCTCTCTTCAGTTTTCCAGCTCTGATCCAAGCAGCTCTGATCCTCTTCGCCTTAGTAAAATAGTGCATGCTAAAAGCTGCTGTCAAAGTATTGGTGCCACCACCAGCAATGCACTGTTTCACCATATTAATGTTGTTTTTATATGAACCGTTTATTATTGACACATTCACACATTGAAAGACTGGAGACGTCATTTCTGGGCGACTTTGAACTTGCAAGATTTAACTACAAAATATGCTTATTTTGTGTCGTAATTGTCTTTTATCGCGTCTTTAATCCTGATATAATGTCAATTACTTCCCAATTTCTTCAATATTTAGACGTTTTCTTTCAATTTCTGCATTTGTGGGAAAAGCTGTCAAAGGCACTTATACATTTTACACAAAATTCCATTATAATCTTGTAAATCCTCTGACTTATAAGTATAAGAATAATCCCATATAGAGTGCTATGCTGTGAACATGTGGGTAATACAAACAAAGGGCTAGCCACTATTCATAATGGGAAAGACAGAAGAACATACCATTCGAGGCAGGGAATGGCTACATTAAATGGCTGCTTGCCTAAATCTGGCCCCAACTTCAGTCAGAGCGATAAATAGTTTAAAAAAACTGGAACCAGATGTGTATATATTTGTCTTGCTACCATGCACAGTCAAACAAAGCCATCTTGGGGTCAACAAGTTTCTATAACAACCATTAGATGTTATTTACATGCAAGCCAAGCATATTGAGAAAAGGCATTTTCTGTCCTACCATCACAAACATAAACATGTAGAAGCTGATCTTTTCAGCAACAAACACTCCAGGTAAGTATAATGTAAAACGGAACATAATTAGGTGGAATGCACCTCATGCCCACTGTTAATCATGGTGGAGGATCTTTAAAAGATTAATAATTTATTTCAAGATCTTTAACAAATCTTTACCAGACGTGTGAAAGTTGCTGAAGTCAAGAAGATTTTTTGTATTCATGCACAATACACAATTCCTCAGTTTCTCCAAATGTCTTCCTCCTTTTCAGATGTTGGTTGTTTTTAAGTCAGCCCCCATCTTGAAGAGAGCTCTGAAGGTGAAGCAGGCCATGATGCAGCTCTACGTTCTTAAACTGCTAAAGATCCAGACCAAGTATCTGGGCCGGCAGTGGAGAAAGAGCAACATGAAGACCATGTCGGCCATCTACCAGAAGGTTCGCCACAGGCTCAACGACGACTGGGCCTACGGAAATGGTAAACATCAGTCTCTTATTCCTAGTAAGGAAATAAGTGGGTTCCTCATTTCAGACATTCAGTGGGCTTGTTTGACCCAATCACCCCTAAGCCTGATTACTGCCTGAGCTGTAGAATAAAAAAAATAACTGAAATGCAAACTGTCTGACAACTTGAAGTAGGCTAAAAGATCTCAAAATGCAACACATAATGCCCCAGTCTAAGGAAATTCAAAAAAACAGATTTTACTAAAATTGATTAGTGAGGAAAGAGTTACTAAGGCCTTTGTATGGCTTTAGGGATCCAGTGAACCACAGTGAGCCATTATACACAAATTGAGAAAGCATAGAACAGCGGTGAACCTTCTTAGGAGTGGCTCCAAAATTACTCCAAGAACCTACAACAACATCTAGAGTGCTGCAGACCTCACTTGTTTCCGTTTAGGTCAACGTTCATTATTGAACAATAAGAAAGAGAGAGTGAGCAAAAATGGCAAGCGGAAAGTTCCAAGACAAAACTAGAGCTGTGAATTCTGCTCTCTAAGAGAGAATCCTGAGGGAGAAAGTCCCGTCATTGCTTTGTGACCTTAAGCTCAGACCCACTTGGCTTATGGAGCAGGAAAACGATCCAAAGCACACCAGCAACTCCAACTCTGAATGGCTCAAATAAACAAAATGAAGGTTTTGGAGTGGTCTTACCTACGTCTGGGCTTAAATCTGATTCAGCTACCATGGCATGAGTTTAAATGGACCTTTCATGCTTGAAAACCCTCCAATATGGCTGAATTAAAATAATTGTGCAAAGTGGACCAGATCCCCTACCCAGTGATGTAAAAGACTCATTGCCAGTCATTACTAATGCTTAAGTTAGATGGCAATTACTTTAAAATTTAGATCTATGTTGGTTTAGATACATATTTTGTTACATCATAATAAATGAAATCGTCATTCGAAAATACCTGTTTGTGTTTATTTAAGGGTAGTATTTGTCTGGTATTAAAATGTACTTGATCTGAAATATTTAAAGCGACAAAAAAGCAAAAACAGAAGCATTAGACTCAGCTGCCCTCCTCTGACTCCTCACAGAACTGACAAACAGACCAGAGACTACAGAATAAAGAACACATTTAGTTAAAGGTGCAACATGACCAGGATAATGCAGAAACTGTCCAATAAATGTACCTTGTGTTGATGTGTTTGGTTATAGTATTCCTGTGTGCACTTAGACATAATCCTGCAGCAGCCTCTGCCAAACGGGTTGGATGGTGTTGCTATAGAAACATAGATGAGGGACTTCAGGGTCACAATACCTCATGGAAGAGCAATTGATTTGTCACCATGAGAGAAGCTGATGTTAACGGAAAGAGGGAAAATTAGTTGGAGACAATTAAATGTGGGCCCCTATTTCATATTTAAAAAGTGGAATTTATTGATGTGGACGTATGCTAATTTATGTGCCCTTCATCTGCTCTCTATCCCAGATATCGATGCCCGGCCCTGGGACTTCCAGGCAGAGGAGTGCGCCCTGCGGGAGAGTATCGAGAAGTTCAACAGCCGGCGCTACGACATGAACAAAAACGGAGACTTCACACCCGTGGACAACTGCCTGCAGAGCGTGCTGGGCCAGCGCGTGGAGCTGCCGGAGGACTTCCACTACAGCTACGAGATGTGGCTAGAACGAGAAGTGTTCTCACAGCCGATTCAGTGGGAGGGTCTGCTGCAAAATCCGTAACGGGCCAGTTGGGAGGAGGCAGGGGGGGATGGGAGATGTGCCACTGGAGAGGTCTCTCACCAGCCAGGAGGTTGTTTCAGGGTTCTGTTTTGTTACAGAAATTAGCTAACTTTTGCAGATTAAAGGTGAAAGAAGCAACGGTTTTAAGCCACACCTCAGGCCATGCAACAAAAGGAGAAATAAAGGTAAGATTGGGTGGATTTGTTGGCGCACACGTAGATTTTACACTAACTAAATGTGCCTAAGACTACTGTGAACATCTAAGCACATAAGAATGAAAGTAGCAATTGAAAAACATTTGTAATTGTTGTAGCACGACATGGTTTCGGCCAGTTAAACTGCCCCCAAGAATGCCAGTCGCTCTTCTTTAGTACGTCAGTGCTCTTCTAATTCCCTCATGATGTTTTGGCCTGAAGACAGGGAATTCTCACAGGGAAAGGAGTTGACGAGCAGTCCTGAGTTTTTCATCCAATATGGCTACCATGCAGAAAGAATATTGTGAAAGTTGCCCGTTTAAACTATTTATCACCACTTTTGACTTTATGTTATAATAATCCTATGTCACACATATTACCGTTCAACATCTATTTGTTGAGTGTTCAAAAAACATAATGTTGAAAGAACTTGTCATTGCTGTTGAATGTAGAGCACCAAACCAAAAAGCAAGTCTCCCTATTTCCTTGCTTGCAACTAGGACGAGTTCCTCGAATGTGACGTCATTCCCATTTCTGAGCTCCAACAGCTCTGAGGCAAACATGCCATTTCTTACCATCTCACTTAGGAGTATATGTCATGGAATTTGAAGTAAAAATAAAGCAACCTTGTGATGCTTATGTGTTTGTTGAGAATTATATTTTAGAAATGTGCTGAAATAGGCTTCTTTCCAGTAAATGGGACCTAAACACCACTCTAAAACCCATTGATCCAAAACCCTTTACAGATCTCCCTCAAGTTATTTTGCTTTTTTTTTTACAGGAAACCCTTTCCAGGTTGTCTTTTGGTTTATGACTGCTTAAAGGTTAAACAATATACAATTTAGTTACTTATAAATGCATTGTGTTCAGACTTTAGGGACTAGGTCAGGGTGAGATTCAGGGTTAACCATTTGTGCATGACAATTTATGAAACAGAAATAATGTGGGCCTAAGAATGAAGCCTACAATTAAATATTTCTCATTTGGTTTGGTAACTGCCATAAACACTAAAAGAAGAAGCTAGCAAGCTGCCAACTTATTCTTCTTCTTCTTAGTAGCTGGCTAGGTAGTAGTTAGCTAGCTAGTTACTTTTTATCCTTTTAATGTAAAAACAGACAAAAAAAGAAAGCATAAGTTAATTGTCTAGGTTTTTGCTATTAAAAATGTGTTTGAAGCTGCATAGCTAATCTGCAGGCTCACTTTCTAATGTTCACTACATTTCCAAGCGTCTGGAGTAGCACCCTATTGCTTCCCTGAGTCTCAAATCTCAGCAAATAGCACTTCTACAGAACAGCAGGATATTTCCAGTGACTGCCATTGACAATGTCATTATCTGTCCAACTACAGCACAATATATAACTACTTAGCATTCTGATGGTGGGATTCAATTGTTACAAAAATTGGTGCTGTTTCCTGGGGGTTTCTTTGCTATTCTTCCTTCACTTTGGACTGCCCAAGCAGGGCACCACATCCAGAACTCTGTTGTTAAGCACACAGACAAGCACAGTGGTTTGTTTTGATGTCCTTTTTGTTTCAAGTGTACTCGCTCTGTGGACTGTATACTGTCTTTGTGTACAGTAGAATGCTTATTTTGATGCTCGGCTGTTTGCTTTTATATAAAAATTGTGCATGACCGCTGTTCTTTTCTCCACCTGTTTTCAGATCTTAAAGGGATAGTTCAGGATTTCCGAAATGAGGTTAAGAGGTAACACGCAATCAGTATCTTACATGCAGTAGAAAATACCCTTGCCGTCTGCATTTAGAATAAATCCAAACTTATTTCTTGATCCTGAAATTAACAGCTAGTTTAGCTGGGGCCAAGAACAAAGCAGACATCTATATTCTCTTAAAATAACTTCTATTACTAAAAACATTTTTATAAACTCCATTTTATGAAACTTTGACTTGTTGCTTCTGTTTGCATCGGCAGTGTTTCTAGAAAAGTCAATAATTAATAACATGGGAATTGAGTTAGCTGACCAATAAACTGTGTAAATTACATATGCAGAACGGAACGTGTAAACCCTCAAGATTTATAAAGTAGCGTTCACTTAAACTGACATATTTTTCTGCTTTATTTTTATACACGGCAGTTACTCTGACCAGAAATGCATTACATCATCTGTTCTGACCATGTGTTTCACACAGGAAGATCATTGGTGGCGCACCGCATCCTAAATCCACTTCCAGTGTAAATAATATAGACTTCTCTGGACATAACCGCCCCAATGCTATTGTGATAAAGAATCAAAGCCTCAAGAATTAGTATTAGCATACACTACTCTGATGTTTTTAAGATTTTTTTAATGCAACATAAGTCTGCTTTAATCTTGGCCCCTCGCGGGTTAGTCATTAGCTTTGTCATCATGTTCAACTATTTTATCCTAAATGAAGACGTCAAGAGACTTAGCAACTGAAAAAGCAGCTAATGTTTTTAGCACTGTTATGGTTTAATTTATTTACCTGTTGAAGTCATAATTTTCTTCACAAAGACAATAAATAGTTTAAAGAAAGTTTATATATATTCTCAGGTTTATGGAGATATTATATAGCAAAATCTTCCTTGCCGTTGTCTAGCTCACTACATGGAGAGAAGTATACACATTCAGTTTTATAGTCCAGTTCAATACAAAATGACCTAAAGCACTAAACCTTAACTCCAGAGGGTGTACACAGTTGTGAAGTTGTTTTTGTCAGCTGCATTTAAAATGTTGTGTTTTTGTATCTTGTGCCAAATTAAAGTGCCATTTTCTATTTTAATTATGTTGACCCTTTTGCATTAAAATCATTACTGGAGGCTTGCAATACAATGTTTTTATTTTCTACCTTTCAAACTGCACAATCAATAAAAAACATAGCTGTCTCTTGTATTTGGTGCAGTATTTTACAAGAGTGTGTAGGATTCTATGGATGTTAGTACACTGTATATATATATATATATATATATATATATATATATACATACATATATATATATATATATATATATATATATATATATGTATGTATGTATATATATATATATATATATATATATATATATATATATATATATATATATATATATATATATATATATATATATATATGTGTGTGTTTTTATTACTTACTCTAACATGTGTATAATCTGAAAACGTTACTTCTCTTTACTGAATTTATTCATGGGTATGTGCAATTACAGATCCACAGAGGCATTATACAACAGAGTGACAAATTACAATATCAGAGTTACCTATTAAACCGTGTTTGAGAACATGATTTGCTTGTGTGCTGATTTTTCATTATCTAGGGTACTTTGTGCATAAAGCCCAGGGTATGCGCACATGCTGGAGGTCCAAAGAAACTCATTCTTTTACTCAGTCAAGCCCAGGAAGAAGTAAGGAAATACAAAACCAACTTCATCACATTTTCCACTAATATTCCTGGAGTAAGGGTTGAAAGTACCGTCACAGCTAGCATGCCGACGGGCCCAAAGTGATACACTTGTAATAATGTAATGTGTTAAATGACGCTTACACAGACACTTACTGTCCTGAGGCAGGGAAATCAGCTCCAAGCTACAGACATGACTCACTAATTTCCGATATTTGCCTGCTGAGCTGCAGATATTCTGCTCATGGATGCTTGCTCTCTGGCTTAATCAAATTAACTGTCATGTCATTATATAATTACAGCATGCAACAAAACAAGAGAGCCTTTTTCCCGGACCTCCAACAGATTAGTGTGAAAAATAATTAAGTAGATAAAAATACACAAAGTAGAAAAAAAACCCATTGCCGTTCAGCATTTTAATTGCTTGAGGCTGAAAACTACTCAGCAGATTGGTGGTTCTGGTTTGTTGTTGTGGCACTGTTTACCTCATGTCATCAGTTGCAAAAGCTCATGCAGAGTGTCAGGAGCAGGGCCAGATTTAGAAAAAGAGCCAGTTTTAGTGCCCTTACCACACAAGTTTCTTTTAAACATGAAAGTTAGAATATTTAGGAGGTGGTAGCTTTTAAATTATGGATATGGTCAGCTGGACTCTCCATGTAATTGATCACATTTTTTTATTTTCAATGGGAAGAGAGGGTAAAAGACAGGGTAAAGGAGACCCTCTTGTCCAGACGGGACGTTCTTCTCTGGATACACAATGGATTCTTGGCAGCAGTGGAAGATTGTGTGCCTGACTACAATGTCGGTCGCGGACGTAGAAAATGTGTACATATTTGGACTTTTGATAACAGGATTTCTACTTTTTGGAGTTGGTGGTTACCTGGCTTATCGAGTGATTCCCAAAACGTGGGCGGCTGTTCAAAGCACTCCAAAGCTGCCTGCGATGTTGGATGGAGTCTGTACAGCAATCAACACTCAGACTGAAATGTTACCTCTCTTCTCAAGAACAATGGCGCTTCTATCAGTGTTGACAGTCTAATTCTTGCAAACACACTCAGACTTATATATTCGCACCCTCAAGATTCCACCGTACCCTTGCTAAATCTTTATGTGTGTGTTGCTTACCCCTGCTGAGGTTTTTTGTACTATTTCAAACTATTCTGCTAAGAAGAGTCTGAAATATGATTTTTTTTCCCCCTCCTATCTTACTTTACCTAAATGTGTGATTTCATGACTTTTCATAGATTTTCAGATTTCTCAGAAGGATTACCAGCAAATGCCAATTATTATTAGTAATTTGGACTTTAGCTGCTCTTACACCAATGACCCAGCTTTCTTAATTAGACTAAGATGGACTGTTATTACTTAGTTCAACTTCAGTACCAGTAAAAGCAATATATTATTAGCACCTGAAAATGTGGATTAAAGCTGTTTTCTACCAGTGACTCAGCTTCCCTAGTTAGAATTCAGTGGAATGATGAGACTATTAGATTTCTTAGAAGGATTCATAGATTTTTTGATTTCTTAGAAGGATTGTAGTATCATTTGATTTGTTTTTCTGTGTGTGTACCTCTGTATATTTTCATTGTGATTGTATTGTAATTGTATGTACAGCGCTTTGAGTGTGTCGTTACTGAAAAGCGCTATATAAATAAACTTACCTTACCTATATTCATATCAAGGCGCACTTTGACTTCCGAGCTTTGTGAGCTCTGTCCACACAAGCAATTACAAAACGACCGTTGTGTTTGCCCTTTCTTAAAGTTCCTTATAAACATGGCATCATTTCTAGAAAAATCGGGATCTGAAAACATCTGGAAAAAGAGGTGGCACTAACGTCAGTACAACACAAATTTAATTTAAATTTTAAATTATAGTCTTGTTTAAACCTTAAACCCTTTACTGCATCACTCCCTTGACGCGTGAAACCAGCTTGATCTGATGTCAACATCCCTTGATCAAATTGGTCCTGTCACACAAAAAATAGAGATGGCAAAAAGGTGCCTTAATCCTGCCTGGAACAGTTCTGTGAAAGTGTCCAAACTCAGCTGTTTTAGGAGGTGGCAGCTTTCAGGGATAGGAGTCATCAATAGCCAGTCAGAGACAAACTTTTTATTCCACACTGTTTAGATAAAAAGAGAAATAATTTAAATAAAGCATATTTTAAAAGAAACTATACTTAAGTTTAAGCTTCTTCCTAAAGTTTTCCAACATGTCATTGTTCTACATTGTTCACATTTCAATGTTTATTCAACATTTAAAATCATAAGGATGGAAGTTTTTTGGAAATAGGTAAAATAGGATCATGTAAGATAAAAATTATTAACAGGCATTCAGACTCTTCTCTGAGCATAACACTTAGAGGTCATGAAAACAATCGCGTTTTGAAGATTCAGAAACAATCTGTGTGGGATAAGTGTCGGCTGTTTAGTTTTTTCTTAATGCATTTTAGTTTTGGTGCAGTGGTTCTTCCAACAGTTTGTCGTCCCTTGTTTAGAGGTTGTGCAGCAGTTTGAGACCAAGCACTGTTTCACCGTGGAAGTCTCCAGTCCAACTCAGTCCTTGTGCATCAGTGAATGTTCCCTCTCCCGCCAACCTATAAAACACCAGTTCAGATAGTCAAAACTGTACTTTCTGACAGTTAAAATGCTTGAGAGTCCTCTCGTAACTACCTGTCACTGCGAAAGTGGCCCCGATACACAGAGCCATCTGGGAAGATGTATGTTCCTGATCCGTGGTACATGTTGTCTTTGAATTCTCCTTCATACAGAGCCCCAGATGGAAACTGCAGGCTCCCCCTGCCCAGCATCTGGAGAGAGGAAAGAGCCACAAACAGCCACGTTAAAGACATGCAGCCTTTATTCACAGATAGTAAAAGAGGACAAAGAGACAGATAACACATACTTTGTCCTCACACCACTCTCCCATGTATATGATGCCGCTGGCTGAAGTGTGTTTTCCGATGCCACTCCTCACGAGCGCTCCAGATGCAGACCTGCTGCACTGGCCCTCTGTGGGGTAAACAAACAGGTTGTCTAATTATGTCACTATTTCTGATTACTTTAAGATTTTTTCTGAACATTTCCTTTGCAAGTTTTTCATCATCATTTGAATGCTTTTTGTATTTACTCAGGTTATCTTTCTTTTATCAAAAAGATTTAAGTGTGACATTGGAAACAATAATACAAGAAATCAAATCATTTTTCCAGCTCCAGATACAGGCTCCATATGGATTTTGTTTAGGCTGGATAGGTACTAATTAGGCCTAGGCTCATAATGGGCAAGCTCGATGAGACACACTTGGGTTGATTAAATGCGATCCATATTGGTTTAATCAGATGGGCACCCTTTGTAGGTATTTGCTGTCTCTTAAATGAGTAGTAAGAACATCTGCTCAACCTCTGCAAAAACATCTAGGACCCCTGAGGGTCCCACTTTTTGCCAAGGCTGTCTATCAAACCAATACAGGCAATGATGTAACCTGTGGACAATCCCATCTGGGGCCCATTATTAAACCCATTTTCTAGCTGTATGGGTCCCACATATAAGTGTTGGCTGGGTTTACAAATATGGGTCTACTCACCATATTTGTCCCCATTTGGAAAAATACAGGAAACATTCACTCCAACTCCTGCAGACAAACACATCCAAATGCATTTAACAACTCTGCAATCACTTGAGGAGAATCAGTCTTAAAGCAGATATTTACCATCAGTATTCAAGCAATATCCCTCTTTGTTTTCTGAAAAAGAAAGTCAGACGATAGAATTACTTGTTTTTTTCCGGTATGATAGTGATAAGATGTCCATATTTACACCTCACCAGACATGCTATGACAGCTTCCCTCAGTTGGCAGATGGTTGTCAGAGTCCACAGCAGACGCTGTTACACCCTCGGAATAAACAGAAAGATGTGACAAGTCGACTAACTGAACGCAGAGTCGTAAAGATTTAAAGAGATATTTTTGTGATTCTAAAATAGGTGTAATTTTAGATTCCACACGTTGGCAGTGGAAGCGAGTTTAGGTAGCTAAACGCAGGCATTTGTTGTCATGGTAACAAGGCAGCCCAATAGCCGCGGGTTGTAGAACGGGGCGGGGTTGGACATGAGAGGGGCGTGGTCTATACTAAATCAAATCAAACGTGGCTGAGCTGAACACCTCCATCCTCTGGAGAACGGATAGAACTACAACTAGGTTTTGAAATCTAAAGGTTTTATCAAGTGCATTTATCAAAACTGTATGTTTCCATGCTACATTTTCCTCTAGCGGATCTTAATGTGATGGTATGTATTTTAATAAATTTGGTTGCCTAGAACATGATTCTAGATTTTAATGGCTTTCTTTCGAAATGACTGATATTCCTTCTGTTATGAACAGCCACAGATAAACGTGTCGCCACGAAAGAGAGAAGAACCACGAACCAATCACAACATTTAGGGGGGCGGGACTAGACGTTAAAACTCCGCCCAATATTAAACCGCCCCCATTCCACGTAGCAGACTTCCCCATGTAGTTATGAAAAGTATTATTTTAAATGTATTGTTTCATGAAAATAAACAATATTGCAATGCCTGTATGGTGATAAATAGTATAAATAAGTTAAGGGTATTTTGAAAACTATAGTCATGCAAAACAAGAACCGGAAAAGAAAGTATGAACTCCGAACTTCGGCCAATGAAAGGGAATGTACTCTGCCGGAGGGTGGAGGGAGTTTGGAGCCGCAGCTTCAGGTTTGTTCATATATTAAAAGTTCTTTTTTGATAGATATGTACCTTCGGCTCTATCGGTTATGATACATCCCAGACGTTTAAGTTAATCTTAAGCTGCGAAACAAGGGAATTTGGCTTGCGAGGAAATGTTGAACAGCTAGCCTGGCTTGGTACAGTAGAAGTTGTAACTGAGCTTGCTAGCTGTTAGCTTGCTAGCTAACAACAATGCTCGGGCTCCGGGTCTGTCAGTACCTTCATGTACCCGTGTAACTAAACCATTGGGTATCCGTTTATTTCTCTTAGTATTTACGTATACAAGTATGAAAGGGTCGATTATTATTTCTGATTTCATTTGATTTAATATTATTTTCTGAAAACTCTCTTCTACACATTTTTTCAGTGATGATTATATGTGGTCCTCTTATCAAACTTCAAAAAACTTTAAGCGACCCTTTTGCTATATATATATATACATGTAAATGGAAAATGTATTGTAATTGAATACATTGCTGAAAAGTGTGGATCTTATTTCAACAATAGAAAAAAAATAATACAAGCCAGTCCACAGGGGCGAAAATGAGTAAAACCAAAACAAAACACAGTCAAAAAAGCTCAAATTTGTGACACTCTTTCTTTGTTATTTAAGTATTGTTGAAGTAGGTCCCTTGCTTTTAGTAAGTGTTTTTAAAGTTTCAAAGGGACTCATTCATTGCATGAAAAAGCAAAATTTATTATAACATAATCAGAAATCAAATGTTGTCAAATTAGCTGTCCAGCACCATGGACAGCAGCACCCTGAGGTCAGTTACAGTAAACTAGAAGACTGCTGATGTCCTCTGTAGCTCTAGATGTCTCTTTAGGAATACTCAGTCTTTCTCACATTTTAACATCACATTTACCTCGAAATTATGTTCCATTCATTATAGGAAGGAAATTAGCAGATTGTATTAATTTTTAGTCTTATTTGGTTAAAAAAAAGTCCAGAGCCTTATAATAAGTACTGTAAAAGGTTTGACTGGGCATGCTAAAGAAAGTAAAAAAATGGTAAATGTACTGAACTTATATAGCGCTTTTCCAGTCATACAGACCGCTCAAAGCGCTTTACACTAGAGCCACATTCACCCAATCGCACTCACACATTCATACACCTATACGCAGATCGGTAGGCAACTTGAGGTTAAGTGCCTTGCCCAGGGGCACATCGACAGGAGGAAGCTGCGAACCCACAACCTTCTGACGACTACTCTTCCTACTGAGCCACAGTCGCCTATCTATCAGTAAATTTCGTATACTGTGCACACAGCTTTCAATTCGTATAAACATATACAAATAAACACAAGACAGTTAGTCGACCAAAGAGATTATTGTGATTATAGAGTTTTAGGTATGTTAACGCAAGCAGCCCAGTTTCAGGAATAACAATAAAAATAACTCATATATGGTATCTGCAATAATAGTAATAGTAAAAGTACATAATACCACAAATAAACCCTACAACTAATACATATTTCCTAATACTGGTGCAGTCTAATGACAGATGGAGTTATCATGATGATACAGTTAGGTTTTTAAATTACAGCATTTCTTTAGACAATGTAGAATTACCTGGATTTTGCCTTTTTGTAAAACCAATGCACAGCTGTAAAACTATTCAAATTGTAAAGTGTAATGTTTGAATATTAAATCGATTTAAAAATGTAGTGTAGACTACTCTCCTTGATTGCACCGTGGAGTTAAAACACGGCTGTGAAGAATCGAAACTGGGGGAAAAACTTGGTTTTAAAACATCTCGTGCGAAAAAGACCTAGAGTGCAAAAGTAGGAATGATGTCACAAAATGACAAGCACCCCATATCTAACTTTCTTAAACTCTGCAATATTTCTAACATTCCCCATGATTTGCCAATGATACGCCTGAGTCGTCTCGTCGCCTCTGGACTCAACGGCTCTGCCGGGTTGTTACTCTACAGTTTGATTGCATAATTGCAGCCAACAGCTTTGTGTGTCAGCCAGCATCTCATTGCTATGCACTTGAATTGAAATTCCCCCTCAGCTATATGTGACTCTCTGCTCCATTGTGCCTCTACAGTAGCTGCCTCGCTCTGCCCGGCTCTGCGTCCATCAGCTGTCTCTGCCGCTCTTTCTAGGATTATAGCCTGTTTTCTTTCTTCTAAAGCTGAAATAATCTCTTTTTCTGTCTCTGATCACAGATGGTTCGCAGCTATGAAGGAGCACTGACTGAAGGTTTGTTTATTTTTAAGTTTAAGGGAGTCTGTTTTGTAGAAATCCTGCTTGTTTGCTGGTAGTAAAGTTCGGGAACAGGGTGTGATGGCACTGCTTGTGTGTTTTGAACCAGGAAGATGAATGCAAGGAGAAGAGGAGGGAAGCCAAACAGAGGAGGAGGGAGGTTTAACAAGCCAAGAGGAGGCGGTGGAGGTGGAGGTGGAAGTCGTAAGGGAGGAGGAGCTGGTTGCTGGGATGATGACGACGATTTCAGCCTTGATTTTGGACCCTCTCGTTCCAGCAGGTATTAATGCATAACTGAGAAATCTGCTAATTTTGTTATTTTTTACTGCATTTCTTTTTCCTTAACTTCTGCCTCTTCAGACCAGGAAAAGGACGAGGCGGTGGCGGCCGTTCCAGGGGGAGAGATGTAGGACGAGGAAGGGGGTTTAATGATCCAAGCAGATATGACAGAAGGGAAGCAAAAAGCGACAGAAAGCCTTTCCCGAGGTCCCTGGTGAGTACCAGGATCCCTCCTAAACTAGGCGATGGCAACCGGCTAGAGGCGAGCAGCATGCCCTTGCAGAGGATCTTTATGACCAATGAGAACCAAGAACAGCTCAAGGAGTTACTGCGGGAACTACAGACCCAGGGTTTTGATGAGCCTTATGAGTGAGTATACACTTCTAAATATGCATTTATTTGTTAGTCATTTGAAATAAATGTATTGCCCTGTTTGCATCAGAGAATCAGGCTCAGATTATTCAGAAGAAGAGGAGGAGGAATATGATGAATTGGATCACCGTGAGGAAGGTCAGTTTTGGGTCACTAATGATGAGCCTGTCGAGCAAGCTGAGAGCCCTGCTTATAACCCGGAGGAGGAGGAGGAGGAGGATGAGCGCCCCACGCCTGAACCTGTTATCTCCTTATTTGCTATTGGAAAACTCTGCAGGTAATAACGTCATGATGATTATTTCCTTGGAAGGTCAAACAGTGCTGAACCTAAAATAAATCAGAAAAGTATGACTTTTAATGTGATTATTTTCACTAAATAAAGAAAATGTAGTTTGGAATACTATTTGTAATATAGACTTTATTCCTTCTATCATTATCTAAAATTGTGTTACTCCTTCTTCACTTTCTACATTTTGTGTTATCTTCCTTGTTTATTTTCTCATCTCCTTTCCTTCCCACCTTCCTTCCTTGCTTCTGTCCTGTTTTCCTTGTGTCCTTCCTTCCTTGATGTCTGTCTGTTTCTCTGTTGTTTTTGCAGCTTCCATATTCAGACCCCGTCCTCTGTAGAAATGTCATAAATTCAAAGGGCACTTTTAAAATTTCTATTTTAAATGAAGCTAAAAGGGCCTGAGTTAATCCCTCTGAATGAGTCTAAACCAGGGGTCTGCAACCTGTGGCTCCAGAGCCTCAGGTGGCTCTTTGGACCTTCCTCAGTGGCTCTTAATAACTTTGGCTAAAACTGATAAAGAACCAACTCAGGTTTTTAACTATAGATATAATAATAAATGCAGGTTTTCAGTTTTTAATGGAATAATTTCTACAACAGAATGACACTAAGAGTAGCTGTACATTTTTATTTTCTGTTTCTTGTCACCAGGTTGAGAATTGTGATTTTTTCTGTCACATAATGTTCTACAAATGTCAACATCCTATTGAAGATAATGCATTTATCCTCTTTTTACAAAGGCTTTAGGTTCTTCTTTATTTTAAAACCTAAAAATAAGTCTAGAAATAAAGCGGTGGTTCTTTAAAAAAGCGAGTAATTTTATCAAAAATTGTCAGTTGTTTTTCCAAGGGGCGTCGAGTAACATTAGCTGCTCTAAACGGGGTTTTTTTTAGCTGGACTGAGGGCAAAAATGGCTCTGGATTGTAGAGGCTGCAGACCTGTGGTCTAAGCTGTCGGGCACCAAAGAACAGTCTAGTATAGATTCATTATCCCGTGTGTTTTTTGTGTTCCCTCTGTAAAGGTACGGCTTTGACAGGGAGAGAAGCAAACAGGCTCTGGAGTCTGGTGGAGGAGAATTTGGGGTAACCTTGGAGCAGCTCCTCCTTCAAGTCTTCAGTGAACGTTATGGACAGAAAGCAGTTTCCCCTGATGACCTCCAGGGGTTGCCAATGGACGAATGTCTGAGCCAGAGGCAGGAGGAAGCCCTGGCGCTCGCTGCTATTTATGGCGAGCGCTTCAACGAGCGCATTGCAAATGCTGTGTGGACGGTGTCTCTGGATCTGCCATTCCTCTCAGACAAACCGTCCAAACGCAGAGGAGAGAGTGTGGGCAAAACCAGCCGTGAGCTATGCAAATTCTACCTTAAAGACCGCGGCTGCCGCTTTGGTGACAGATGCCGGTTCAGACATGAACTTCCAGGAAGCGAAAGGTCTGGGGCTGGTTCCTCGGATCTGAAGGGGCCAAGCCTGCCTGGCTTCAGCAGCTATTCCCCTCTGGAGTATGAGCTGGAAGTTCGCTTCCCTAAACAAAACCGTTATCCTCACCAGCCTCCAATAGTCGCCTTCAGCACCAACGATGAATCCGTGGGGGCTGGTGGGAGACTTAGTGTCACTGAGAAGTTGTTTGGGGAGGCACTGGCTGCAGCAAAGAGCGGCGAGCCTGTCGTTTACACCCTGATCACCTTCTGTGAGGATGAGCTCAGCATGAAGGAGCTTCTGGCTATCAGTCATCACAAATACAGCACGCCTCCCCCTGTAGTGGTACCCCAACCAACCTCCCTGTCCATCGCAAAGAGTAAGAGTGTGAGGAGCAGCACCTCAGAGGAGAGGAGTAGCTGCACAAACAGCAGGAGGGCTGCTCCACCCACAAACCAGAAACCTACAGATTGTGAGTCATCTAGATGCTGCTATACCTGACATTTGTCTTTTCACTTATGATGTGAATTATGATTTAATGGCTCCCCGTTTCTCTTTCCAGTGAAAGAGATGGGAGAGGCTGAGGAGCCTGAAGAAGAGGTGGAGGTCGAAGTTGTCCCTGTTGAGACAGAGAGCTACGTCAACCTGAGGAAGAAGATGGAGAGCAAGCACACTCAGAAAGTGGAAAACCTTCTGCAAGACAACAGCAAGCTGTGTCGAGAATTCCAGAGAAAACAGGTAGATCTGATGGGAAAAAAACTCTTAATTTTCTTTCTCCTAAAATTATTAGTTTTAATGCTAAAGTATTTTCCTTTTTATTCCCAACCCAGTCTTCCAGGCGTTTTAAGTCCATGCTGGAGCAGAGGAGGAGCCTCCCGGCTTGGCAAGAAAAAGACAACATCCTGGATGAGTTGAACAGCTGTCAGGTTCTGGTGGTCAGTGGGATGACAGGGTAGGTGATTCAGTATGTCTGCGTCTGTCTGTTTCTATTCAGCCTGCATTTCTACAACGTTTCCTTCCTTCCAGGTGTGGTAAGACCACTCAGATTCCTCAGTTCATCTTGGACGCCTCTTTATGCGGTCCCGCTGGACAAGTAGCCAACATCATCTGCACCCAGCCTCGTCGCATTTCTGCCATGTCTGTGGCACAGAGAGTCGCCCAGGAGCGTGCAGAGTGTCTGGGCCACTCTGTGGGCTACCAGATCCGCCTGGAGAGCGTCAGGGTATGTACACATGCTGGTGCATATCAGTAGTAAAGGCATGTGGATACGTTCCGTATGCCATTATTATAGTATCTTGCAAAAGCATTTTGTCATGTAATCTAGTGAATGCAGACACGATTATTGTCCAGCTCTCTGCCATTTTTTCCAGACATCGGCCACCAGGTTGTTGTACTGCACCACTGGCGTGCTGCTCAGAAGACTGGAGGGCGAAGCTGACCTCAGAGGTGTCACACATGTTATTGTGGATGAGGTGCACGAACGAACAGAAGAAAGGTCAGCTTTCTGAGCACCTGCGCATACATGCAGATCGTTGTGCACTACAAGTACATTTTTGGATCTTCATTTCTTAATGTTTGTCTTTCAAATACAGTGACTTCCTGCTATTGGTGCTTAAGGACCTAATTACAAAGAGGGAAGACCTGAAGATTATTCTAATGAGCGCCACTCTCAATGCCAACCTCTTCTCAGAGTATTTCTACAACTGTCCCACCATCCATATACCTGGTACTCCCTCTGATCTGCAGTAAACAACATGAACCAGTAACTCTGATCCAAAGGCTTTATTCATCTATCTAATCTAAATGCTCTTCTTTTCTAGGGCGTACCTTCCCTGTTGACCAGTTTTTCCTTGAAGATGCCATTGCTAAAACTGGGTAACAATCTTCGCTTATCTTCAAATTAAACTCATATTATAATGTTTCATTGAGGCAGGGTTTCTAAGTAGCCTGAGAAAATCTGCGTATGAAAAAAATATTTGAATTTTCGCACTTTATTCCTTTGTCTAAAAGCTCTGTCCGTCCATCCATCCATAAATTAGTCAGTCCATCTGCCCAATCATTCGTCTGTTTGTCCACCCATTTATTCCTCCCTCTGTGCATATAGCTGTTTGTCCATCTGTCTTTCTGTCCATCCATCTGACCACCCTTCTAGCCTCTGTTTCATCCATCTGTCCTTCCTTAAAGTCTGTTCAAGAACGGAGTTTAGAAAATGAAAAACGTGTAGGAAGCCTGTTGCAGTCTTTGTAAAATATATATATATATATATGTATGTATGTATGTGTGTCCAGCTATGTCATAGAGGATGGCAGCCCTTATATGCGCTCAGGTAAACAAAATCCGTCTTCCACAAGTGGACGAGGAGGCAAAAGCGATCTAAGGGACATGGTGGACGACTTAGGCGACGACGTGTGGAACTTCATGTCTTTCTGTAAGAAAGATTTTGTCAAAGACTCGATCCCAGACCAGCAGCTCAGCTTGCAGGAGCTCACAGTTAGATACAAAGGTGAGTTTAGAAGAAGCTGAAACCAAGCTGCACTGTTAAATAATATCTCAATTTATTATGTTCTGTCAGGGTTTCATGGTCTGCTTCGCTCATGTAGACACAAAGAAGTCTGTCCTTAAAACTATTGCTGCGATGGACCTGGACAAGATCAACATGGACCTGGTGGAGAGCCTGCTGGAGTGGATAGTAGATGGAAAACACAACTACCCACCAGGTAAGAGTTAAATCCAAGACCCTTTGTGCTTCTCTTTGTATAAACGTGATATTCTTTCTATTTTAAATGACTGACTGTTTGGTTGCAGGTGCTGTGTTGGTGTTTATGCCAGGCCTCGCTGAGATTAAAATGCTCTATGAGCAGCTGCAGTCCAACAGAATTTTCAACAACAGACGCACCTCTAGGTTTGCGATTTTTATTACAAATATAGGAAAATGTGAGGTTTACAGTAACAATACCAACACATTTAACAGCATTTTGTTGAACATAAAAAACCTTAAAAAGAAATCTGCCATTTTGTGCAGTAACCTAGCTTCACCCGACTTTTATTTGCAAAAAGCCAGGCTTATGTTCGAGTACATTTATTCAGTGGGGAAACATTTCGCTTTTAAGAAAATAATTGTCTTTTAAAAAATGTCCAGAACCCCTTAAGATAGAAAAAAAAAAAAAAACTATCTGAAGCATTTATTTACCTAGTTGATCAGAATTAGGGGCGCACTGGTTGATTGGCTAGCTGATCGATTGGCCCCATTTTCCTTAGTTTTGGGTGATTAGTGATTGACCGATACGTACATGTGAAACAGATCTCATCTACTGATTTTATCTACCTTCGCAAAGGTCTAAAATCACCCACTGTCCCCTATTGCTTTGTTGTGAGAGAGGGCTGACTGACAGACCCTCCCACCAGGTCATATCTGCATGTGTGCAGCTCACAACTGTTGACAACATAAGATGGAAACATTAAAGATGTGTTGTGACCTTATGACACCTGACAGTGTCAGTTATAAAGAAAATCAGTATTGGCCAAAATCAGAATCGGCAGGTCGGGCTTTTTAAAGATCAGTGATCGGCCAGAAAACCGCAAACGGTGCACTCCTTAACAGAATTTCTAAGAACTTTAAATTCTTAGTGCTTTCCTGGTTTATATCATGATGTGGCACATAAGCCTATTTCTGTTCACCACTCTTCAAAACGGGAAAGACAAGGGAACATACTATTTGAGTAATGCAGGAAATGGCTACATGAAAATAGCTACTCACCTAACCTTCACCGTATGTAAATGAAAGCAGTAATTGAAAGGTATAAAACGAAAGTTACGTATGTAACTACAGCTTTATGAATCCCTACTGACCACTAGAGGGCGGTGCTGAAAGTACTGAATGTTACCTTTGCTCATGCGCAGTTCAAGTAATCATACCAACAGAGTCACAACTGTGACACAACGGATGACCACAGAGGCTATATATGCCTACGTCACCCGAGGCCCTGTTCCTACAGAATCTTCTCGCGGAAGCAAGGATTCTGAGTGATAGAGAATCTCTGGCGGTCATCCAGGATTCATAGAACCGTAGTTACATACGTAACTTTCGTTCTATTTCATCCCTACTGACCGCCAGAGGGCAGTGCTGAAAGCACTGAATGAGTAATACCAACCATGTCACGAGGAATCCTGAGCACATACCTCACTGAGAGCGCCCAGCGGAGCCTCGCCAAAGAACCTGGCCCAGGGGATGAGGGGCGGCCACATTAACCTGGCAAACTTGCTTGGGGAAGCCCATGATGCAGCAGCACATATGGCCTCCAGTGGAACCCCTCTTATAGCAGCCCAGGAAGCAGAAACGCTCCTGGTAGAGTGGGCCTTCACACGGACCAGCAGCGGACGGCGTCCTGCACTGTAGGCGTGCCAGATGACATTCACAATCCAGTGGGAGAGACGTTGTCTAGAAAGAGGACAACCCTGCCTGGGACCGCCGTAGCATCTGTTGTGACCACCTCCCTGCGACACACCACTAACCCCATAGGGACGCCATTGGACAAATAAGTCTCGTCTTGCCATGGAGCTAGGGCACAAAGGCAAGTCCACATCACCATGACCCTGCGACGCCTGTGCAGCTTGGCATCTCTGCAAAGGATGCAGAAGGAGCAAACCCAAGGAGACAACACGAGTGAATGAAGTCAGTTTGCCTAGCAGCTGCAGGAAGGTGATGTAGAGAAACCGCCTGCCCAGCTTGAATTGACTGACTAACTGGAGTATGTCTGCTACCCTGAGAACAGATGGACGAGCCCTCATAGTAGTCGAGTCCAAAAGCATCCCGAGAAAAGTGGTCGTCTTGGACAGAACCAGGCAACTCTTCGCCAAGTTAACTTTGAGGCCCAACTGCGACACATGAGCAAGAAGGTGGCACGTATCTTGAGAGGCACCTGCCCGGGAGGGGGTGCAAAGGAGCCAGTCATCCAGGTATGGAAGAATCATGACTCCGGAGGCCTGGAGAGGAGAGAGGGTCATTTTCACGCACCGTGTAAACACCCTGGGGAAAGAGAGAGGGCGAAAGGGAGCACCCGGAATTGCCGGCAGCGACCAGGATCCCGGGTTTGTCTAACTGGGCGGTGGACTGGCTGACGAACGTCCCTGCCAGGTCTCTGCTGCACCTCTCGGGGATAGAAACCCCCTGATCTATCACCATGCCGAGGTGGCGGCCGAGCACTGGGGCTAACGGAAGGACGGCTCGAGCGCTGAGGAGGAGGAGGAGGAGGAGGAGGGGGCATACTCCTGCGGAGGCCAGAAAGCTGCTGGCTAGTCTAGCGCGCCTGCACAGTTCGCTCCAGCACCTCCACAGCTGCTGATCCAAACAACTCCCCCGGCACGACTGGGACACCCCTGAGGGTCCGACGGCATGCTTCGGTCAAAGGAGACTGCGCCAGCCAGACCTGTCGAGGAGCTTGGATGAGAAAAGACATGATACGGCCGAGCTCTCTGGTCATCAGCGCAAAGGCCTGCAAAGCTGCGTCACTAAACCCAACTGCCGCAGTTGCACCACCAGCGTCTTGAAGGGATGCAGAGTGGGGAAACAAGATGTGCCATGGAATTGCCAAGGCGGCCAGCACGCGCTCCTGCATTGTATGCTTTACACAGGAGGTCATCCGTAACCCGACATTGAGTACGTGGGAATCGGACATCAGGACGCAGGGCTTCATCTGGTGACACGATCAGTGAAGCAACAGCGGGTTCAACTGCTAGCATACGGTCCAGGCCTGCCTTGAATGACTTGTGCATGGCAGCCAACACTCGGCTGTTTGTGGAGAGACGTGACCACGCTCTTGGGTTCCGCCAACAGGTGGGCAATTCCCTCAGGTACTCCTCTGACGGAAGGACAGAAAAGGGAGTAGGAGCCCGTCCACGCCTGAAAAAGGCACTTCCAGAAGCAGACACCTCTCCTAGTGGGAGTACACATGACCTCCCGCATAGAGCCGTCACTGGGCTCACCAACTGCACTTTGCGAGGCTTGGGAGGACTGTTCCTCCTCCTCATTTCTAAATTTAGAGGCCGATGCGGCCAGAGACAAAACATCCTCCTCCACAGACAAATCAGGCATGGGTGGGGAAGAGAGCCCAGCGGTTGGAAGTGAGGCATCAGAATGATGCGTTTGCAACAACAACTTTATCTCTGCTAACTCCGTCAACAACTGCTCAAACCTTGTTGCCAGGCCCTGGTGAGACTTGGCTCACTAGAGGGGGGCAAAGATACTGTGGTCTCACCACGGCGCTTTGAACGCCAGAGAGGGGCCACCTGCCCAGAGGGGGCGAGGTCAGCATCATCCTGAGGGCACAACTGGGCCAACCGAGCCACCCTCAACACACGGGGCATGAAACTACAATTCATGCAGGGGTTCTCAGACAGCGCCTCCACCAGGTGATCACGTCCAAGGCAGGTAGGGCACAGGTCATGGCCATCATCTGCCTGAAGCACAGCCCCACAATCCATGCAGCAGTAGGAGCCATCCATATCTAAGATTGAAAACAATAAATACGCTAAGATCGGCTGCACGGTGGGGCAGTTGGTAGCACTGTTGCCTTGCAGCAAGAAGGTCCTGGGTTTGATTCCCGGCCGGGGGTCTTTCTGCATTGAGTTTGCATGTTCTCCCCGTGCATGCGTGGGTTCTCACCAGGTACTCCGGCTTCCTCCCACAGTCCAAAGACATGCCTGTTAGGTTAATTGGTCACTCTAAATTGCCCTTAGGTGTATGAATGAGTGTGCATGGTTGTTTGTGTGTTGCCCTGCGATGGACTGGCAACTTGTCCAGGGTGCACCCTGCCTCTCGCCCATAGACTGCTGGAGATAGGCACCAGCTCCCCCGTGACCCACTATGGAATAAGTGGTAGAAAATGACTGACTGACTGACTGACGCTAAGATCGGGAGAGGGGGGGGGGCTAACGCTGCCGTCACAAATTATAAAAGAGCAGGATAACGAAGAGAGGCCAGGCTAAGAAAAGCCGACACCACACTGTCGGTTACACTGGGAGAGGGGGCGAACACCGCTGCTGTCACCAGGTATAAAAATCAAACAGTTCTAAGGAAGGCTTAATGCCGTGAGCCAAAATGGACCACACAGTCAAGCACACTGGGAGAGGGGTCGAACACCGCTGCCGTCACCGGGTATAGAGCCAAATTAACTGCAGCCAAGCTGCAATAACACCACAGACACAGTAACAAGAAGCTGGGAGAGGGGGCGGGAACGCTGCCGTCACCAACAAATAGCAAACTTACCTGCAGAAATCCTTCACTAAGATCAACCCGTTGCAGCCCTAGGAGGGCGAAAATACCGCAACCCCAGCCAGCAAGCGACAGGGCGTCCAGGCAACGGGGAAGCAAAGCTCATGCGAACAGCACACGAGAAGAAATCAGGAACAGAGCCTTGGATGACGTAGGCATATATAGCCTCTGTGGTTATCCGGTGTGTCACAGGTGTGACTCTGTTGGTATAATTACTCAAACTCCGCATGTGCGAAGGGAACATTCAGTGCTTTCAGCACCGCCCTCTGGCGGTCAGTAGGGATGAAATAGAACTCACTTGACAATAAAAACAGTCTCCATTCATATCAACAATACAGCCCAATTTAATTCTATTGATCATACAGTTTTGTTATGTCATTTTGCAGAACACCCTGCTAATTGCATTAAGTCATAAACGTTGCAGCAATCCCTCAGCTAGAACTGTGACATTCGAAGCTGGTTGAGGACCCAAGTTTAACTTTCTACTTCAAACAGAAAAGAGGCGGCCACTTTGGGCTCCCTAAGATGCTATCTACATGCCGCCTGTTTATTGGGAGGGAAACCACTAAATTAATCCTGTTTGTCCTACCCATCACAAGTATAAATGTGTGGAGTTTGCTATACTCTGCTGAGACTTTAACAAAACTTCAGGCAGGTCTGGCGTGAAATGAAGGATGAATACACTGTAAAGCCCCTCGTGTGCACTGTTATAAGTAAGGTGGAGAATCCGTGATGCTGTGGGCTTGTTTCTATCCAAAGCTCTAGGTTACTAAGAGCTTTGGATGGAAAGAATACAAAGATCCTTTGAATACAAATCTGTTGGCCTCTAGAAGAAAGCTGAAAAGAGGCCACTGGGTCTTTGAGCAGGAGAAAGAATCTCAACATATGGCCAAATGAACACAGCAAAGGCTCACAGAAAAATTTTGTAAAAC
Source organism: Girardinichthys multiradiatus (assembly GCF_021462225.1). Lineage (NCBI taxonomy): Eukaryota > Metazoa > Chordata > Actinopteri > Cyprinodontiformes > Goodeidae > Girardinichthys > Girardinichthys multiradiatus. The sequence continues at coordinate 12,198,182 of NC_061809.1, forward strand.
ACTGGGTTGCCCTTTTAGTATTTTTTTTCCCCACAAACTAAGATCATTTCTAATTGTTTTTTTTACCAGAATGTGTTAGCGCAAGACGATTGCTCCTGCGGTAAAAGATGAAGTAATTTTAAGGCTTTTTGCACATTGCACCAGACGTGCCAATTAATGTGGGTGGCAGTGAAATCACTGAACTACATGATGCTGCTCAGTAGTAGTAGAAAAAACACTCACCGTGTTTTTCACACACGTCAGATGTGTGGTGTACCCTCTCCACTCAACCTTGTCCAATGAGGAGCAGCAGGCAGTTTTCAGCCGCCCCCCTGAGGGCGTCACGAAGATCATCATCTCCACCAACATCGCCGAGACCTCGGTGACCATCGACGATGTGGTTTACGTCATTGACTCTGGCAAGATGAAGGAAAAGAGGTAGCCGTGCCTTTGCCTTAGATTAAGCAGATTGATTCTTACTAACGTAGTTTGAGACGAGTCCACATTGTGCGGCATGTTCTCAGGTACGATGCCTCCAAAAGCATGGAAAGCCTGGAGGACTCATGGGTGTCTCGGGCCAACGCGCTGCAGAGGAAAGGTCGAGCGGGTCGCGTGGCCTCGGGAGTTTGCTTCCACCTCTTCACCAGCCACTGCTTCCACCACCAGCTGGCTGAGCAGCAGTTGCCTGAGATCCAGAGAGTGCCTCTAGAACAGCTCTGCCTCCGGTACATTTATCTGCTTCTTCTATGCACACTATGTAGCCTTGCTCTTTGTTAATGCAGACATTTAGATATTAAGCCATATTTGCTCTTTCTCTGACAGAATTAAGATCCTGGACCTGTTTGCCGAACAGCTGCTGGAGTCGGTCTTCTCTCGCCTCATCGAGCCCCCGGCTGAGGGGAGTCTGGACGCTGCCAGGCAGCGCCTCCAGGACCTGGGAGCTCTGACTGCAGATGAAAAGCTGACCCCGCTGGGCTACCACCTGGCCTGCCTGCCTGTCGACGTGCGCATCGGAAAACTCATGCTGTTCGGCGCCATCTTCCGCTGCCTTGACCCAGCACTCACCATCGCTGCCAGTCTGGCCTTTAAATCACCCTTTGTAAGCTCGCCTCTGACAGATTATTTCTGCCCTGCAACACTGATCAAATGATCAATCATGTCACAATGCTGTAGATCTGTTCTTTAATTTATAATTCAACTATACTTTTAAGTCTGTTTAAAAAAAGATCCCACATCCTGAACTGTGTACATTTGGACTGTTTCCAGGTGTCTCCGTGGGATAAGAGAGAGGAAGCCAGTGAGAAAAAACTTGCCTTCACTGTGGCCAACAGTGACCATCTGGCTTTGCTACAGGCATACAAGGTACTGATTCAGATGTTTCTCTCCAGGGTATGAGTGACATTACAGGAGTCTTGTCGCCTGCTATTCCTTCCTGTCTGTGGTCCCTATGGCTTCCATATGAGAAGCCTGTCCACTGTCTTATGATCTACCATGAAAATATGGTGTACCTTTTCATCTGCATACTAAAAATAGGAAAGAAATGGAAAGAACAACCAGTGAGTGTGAGTTTGGAATAGTATGGAGTTTTGAAATGAGAACTATTTAGGAACCATGTGTAACGTGTCATCACTGTCCTCGGCAGGGTTGGTGCTGTGCTGCAAAGAACGGTAACCAGGCCAGCTTCCTCTACTGTAGGGAGAACTTCCTGTCGTGGCGCAGTTTACAGGTCAGAAAGTTGCAGCAGAACAATCTTCGTCGATAAAAGTTTGGGTCATGATGTGAAACAATTCTGAAAACCTTTTAAATATCTCAAACTGTCTGCGCTATCCAGGAGATCGCCAGCCTGAAGAGACAGTTTGCAGAGCTGCTGTCTGACATCGGCTTCATTAAGGAGGGATTGAGGGCCAGGGTTATTGAACGGTTATCCTCAAAGGGCACAGATGGTGTTTTGGAGGCTACTGGACCTGAGGTGAACCACATATGCACACTGAAGTAATCATTTTGTCCTAAACGTGAAGAAAACCTCTTACAATTAGTAAAATTTTGCTTCCCAGGCAAACCTTAACTCAGAAAACATCCGCCTGATGTCTGCAATGCTGTGTGCAGCTCTCTATCCAAACGTGGTCCAGGTGAATGTCTGTTAATATTTAAGCTCAGAGCAATAATTTAAAAACGAACTGAAGCTTGATATGTTGGTTGATCCAGGTACGAGCTCCTCAGGGGAATTACAAGATGACCAGCAAAGGAGCAATGAAGATGCAACCGAAAGCCAATGAACTGCGATTCTTAACCAAGAACGACGGCTACGTCCACGTTCACCCCTCGTCTGTCAACTACACGGTGAGCTGGAGCCAGGCAGAAGAGCTGAGGTCAACGGCCATTTCAGATAAATGTAATCAGCCGTGGTTTGTTCTTGTCTCAGGTCCGTCACTACGGTAGCCCCTACCTGGTGTACCACGAGAAAGTGAAGACAAGCCGCGTTTTCATCAGAGACTGCAGCATGGTGTCGGTTTACCCGCTGGTGCTGTTCGGAGGCGGTCAGGTCAACGTGGAGCTGCATAAAGGAGAGTTTGTCATCTCCCTGGATGACGGTTGGATCCGGTTCGCTGCAGCTTCGCATCAGGTCACACAACACATCCACAGTCAGTCAGTCAATAGATGACCAACATAATGTTTATTCAGACACATTGCTTATTAGCTATGAAGCAGAATATACAGTGCTTCTAAACAGTCTTCATAGTCCTTTAAACGTTTCACATTTTGTCAGAAATAAAAGCCCACTGTGATGGTGTTTCAGTCCCTCAGGTATCTACAATCATTCCTTTTTCTCCCAGAATGCATTTGAAAGAACAAAACCTTCCCTAATTAATGAAAATGATGCTCCATGACCATGGCATAGCAAAATAAAATGTGGGAAAACTAACAAAAATATCTACAGCTGCAAAAAGTTCTGGTGCAGCTTTTTTTAGTTGGAGATTGCAGTTTGTCTTTGGTTCCCACTAGTAAATTAGGAACAACAGGAATTTCCTTCATGCACTCCCCTGCTAAGAACTTCTGTAGCAAATCCCAATCAGATTAGTCAATAAGTCTTCCTGTCCCACCCAAATTTTGCACTCTAGAAGGGAAATTCTCAAATCATTTTCTTGTTGTGTTGAGATTATCAACCAACCAGTGTTTGTGTGTTTCCCAGGTGGCTGAACTGGTAAAGGAGCTGCGCTGGGAGCTGGACCAGCTTCTGGAAGACAAAATCAGGAACCCGAGCATGGACTTGTGCAGCTGCCCCCGGGGCTCTCGGATCATCCGCATGATCGTCCACCTTATAACCACCCAGTAACTCCCCGACTGAACATCTCATGATCCGTTTCCCCCAAGGGCTTCAATGAGTGGAGCTCCGCCATGGACTGTACATAACTCTGTGGTGTCACAAGGTGATAATTCTGACATCTTATTTCACTAACTAGGAAAGACTCTGAAAAAGGTTTTAATTTTCTTGTAGGAACAGAGCAGCTGGACCATTGCAGCCTGTTGCCACATGGGACAGATGTATGAAATGATTCTGTTCCAGCATAAAGGGGCATGAAATAAAAAATCTGCCTTTGAAAAAACCCCAGCTCTATGCAGATGATGAAGTCTTATATTTGATATCACGTTTTCTGTTTTGATTCCAAACTGCTACTGCACATGCCCTAAAGGACGTGCACTCGATGTCAAATGAACTTTGAACATTTCATTTTGGGTTGTGTGTGTCACAACTGAAGCATTTTCTTGGGTCCATATTGGATTTGTTTCATTCTTAAGTGACTGCATGCAGATGTGTATTTATTTGTAATGCACGATTGAGAGATCCAAGAGCTGTTGCATGGTGTTCAGACGTTTTCAATTTGCTGAGTGTATTATTCTGTCAAAATGATGTCTTTAACAATGTGAATGATGGGGCTTCAGAGTCAGGAGGACGTGGTGGATATTGCCAAAGAAAGCTGTTGTCTTGGCGATTGATAAATCCCACCTCACAGTGCCCTGCCAATAAATCTGTAAGTGATAACTGGTTTTAGTGTATTCTTTGTGTTTTATATCTCACATTGTTTAGCAGAAATTAGTAGACAGTGTCACGACTAAGCTGAAACATGACTGTACTTTCTGCAACTTGAGGTTTTTTTTTTTTGGTTATATTAGATAGTGTTGCTGTGTTCATTTCAGATTTTGTTAGGTTTTAATTGTGTGTGTTTACAAAAGTACCATTAGTGGGATGAGATTATAGACATCAAATTTGGATTAGGAAGATGTAGCACAATTTCTACCTCAATTTAGTTGAAGCTAGAAAGTTGTGGCTTTGCTGTCATCTAACCAAGCTCCAGTTTTGTGAGTTAACGAGGGATGCAAGTTTTCAGAGCATTCTGGATTTCTTTCAGGTACTCTATTTCAAAGCAAATTTTTCCCCAGATGCTGTATTTCCTATTGTTAAACACTTTGAACCTCCCAGTATTGAGATCACAGTGGAACTGTGAGTTGGGTTGGAAGGTTTGTTGTCTCAGATTAGACAAAGGAACGTAGTGGTCTATGAGAAAGGACAGCCCCTTCATTCAACCCGGCAGTTGCGGTCTCCAGGACAACAGGATATAAACAAATAGGGTAGCACTGTCTCACAGGACACATTCGGTAGCCACTTTGAACAGTGCCAAGGCAGCCACTGGTAAGAAATTATTTTTTTCCCCCATACATTAACTCATATTTTCTTCTTGTGAAAACATCTGATGGTATGTACATAATGTCTTACAGATGTAAAACGTCTCATATCTTTCACTATGGTAAGGTATTGAAAGTTAAGTTTTTAAAGCCTACTGATCAGTAATAAACAAAAAAAAAAAAAGCATTTTATTTTCTTTCTGTAAGCCTGACAAATCCAAAAAGCCAAGATCCCACAGCTCCAGGTCTGCCAAGAAAACCCGGAGTCCAAAAGCGCTAAAAAAGAAATCCTCTTCTGCCAAGAGCAAAAAGATAGAGGTGGACATCCTCAGCCCTGCAGCCATGGAGAACCTCTACTACATCTCCCACATTGCAGCAGACTGTCTGGAGTATAGAGGATTTGGGTGGCCAAACCCCCAGAAGAAAAAGAAGGTAACAAAAAGAAAAAAGATAAGATCTGCCTAACCTTAAAGGGTTATAGCGCCATCTGTTGAAAGAACAGTTTTAGTGCAAGAGTTGCTACTGTGCCACGAAGCTCAAAGTAATGAGATAAAGTGTTATAATATTTTTTGTAGCTTTATTGTAGGTTTGAGGATTTGGAACAGTGTTTGTGAAATTGTGAAAATATGTCAAAACATTTGGCAGTTGTTACTATGAAATTCAGAAGGTAGTAAATTGTTTTCAAACTGTTGTACATTTTAATACACTTTAAACAATATTATCACACTGCATTATACAAAAACCAGGCAACTGGTGGCGCCGAACTGGATTTAAAGTGATCCCACCAGTTGGCTGTATTATTCTTTAAATCTAGTTTCTGTACAATTTACCCAAAGGGGACGGCTACAATTGGAACAATTATTTATAACTGAGGAGATCCCCACTGAGCCAATATAACCATGCGGAATAAATTATCTATGTAGAAGACGTCTCCTCTTGCTTGTTGCATAATCCAGCTTTGTTCACTCTGGGGGTTTCTTCTTGGCCTCCACGTCCTTCTTAAAGGCTTCAATTTTCTTGGCTATGTTGGGAACCTACGCAGGTCAGAATATGCAGTTAATATTGGCTATTTTTAATAGAAATCACAATTGGCAAACAAAAGATTACCAATTTTTCAGACAGCCTGAGCAGGGTTTATACAGAAAGGTCAGAATTTTCAAGGATCAACTTGGTGATTCTGTGATTTATGTTCATTTTAAAATCAAAGATGCTAAAGTTTACTATGACTTTCTGGTAGGTTGTACAAAACCTGGAAAATCCACAAAAAGTAAGGTAAGAGAGGAAGGAAGAAATGACAAGGACAGAACACAAGAAAGGAAGGATGGAAGAATGCAATAAGGTAGGGAAAGAATTACACAAAGAAGCAAGAAAAAAGACAATGGAGACAGGGAGATAGAAACCAAAAAAACTAAAGAAGGAAGAAAGCAAGACAAGTGAGAAATGATGCAAAGGGGGGGGAGGCAAGAAAACAAAAAAGATACAAGGGAGGAAGAAAAAAGCACATTTTGACAATAGGAGATGGGAAATAAAGTCTAAAAATGAGCCTCTTTAATGAAAGAAGATAAAGAACTTACCTCATAGTTTTGAGCGAGGTACATCCCCACAATATTCCCCAAAGTTAAGCCCGCCTGAAAAAAGAATCTGAGTTGTTATTCAGTTCCATGTTGGTTATGTTGTGATTTTGTAGCTGTCGAAAATTATAAAGACACTGCTCTTGGAGGATGTTTTACTTTGTAGGAAACAAAGACACAAAAAACAGTTTTTACATGATTGAACATGATGGCTTTGTAAACCGCACCTTAAAAAAAGTGACATTCTTCCAATGGATGTAGCAGCTTTTTTCAGATCAAATGCAATCCCCCAGTTTTGAGGACAGTTATGGATGGGTGAACCTGTTGCATCTCATCTGATATCTTCAATTCTTTATAGACAAACTAGGCGGCATGCATTCAATCTGAAAATCTTTAGTTCTGTCATTAGAGACTTGATTTTGACTTGCACGTCAAAGACTTGACTTGTTAAGATCTCTGGTAACATTAGGTGGTTGGCAAAAGTCCCCGCAATTGATATTTTAGAAACATCTGAATGGGGAAAAACAGTGATCGCATATATCTTTTTCTAACGAGTTTTATAATGTTTTTCATTAATTCAACTGGTAGCTCTGATGCTGGGGCCATGATTCCTGTCATTCCTGTTAAGGTTAGCGTTACAAAGGTCTGCAACCACTCTTAAACTTATGCATGTATTTGTTTTAGAAAAGCAAATTACTTCCACATCTTTCCAGTTTATTATTAGTACGTTATGATTAACTGTATAGAGCTTTTTGAGATCTTTGAATACTCCAAATGCATGCTTTTAATGATCTAAAGGGTTTAAATTCTTCAGTAACAATAATTGGTGCCAGTCCTATTTAAGGTATGCTTTACCAAGTCTCAGAATCTCATGATTGTCTTTTAACTTTTTCTCATTAGCATGTAGAGCTAACAGATACCATTTAAGCTACTATGGATGCCTGGCATAAAACATTAAATATAACTCACCAAAAACTGCAGCATGGTGAAGTAAATAAACTTACTAAGCTAACGCTTCGATTAAATAAACTTTCTAGTGAAACACAGGTAGTCACATCCAAGTTAAATGATCCGAACCAGCTAGCTCAGGAAGCTAGCAGGCTATCAAGTGAACTGTGCGCATGCGCGTGAAAATGAGTTGGCGTTATCGTTCAGAGCAGCTGACTTGTAGTCTTTTTCTCAACGTTCCGTTCTCACTTGAAGAACTACAACTCCCAGCTCTCTGCGGTCTCCGCTGTTGCAATGGTGGTTCCGGGGGGACATTGAATGACTTTGGATCCATATCGATAAAGAGTCTCTTAAAAATCCGTCAAACGGCGAACATGGAGGCTCTTATCCCCGTGATAAACAAGCTGCAGGATGTGTTCAACACGGTGGGGGCGGATATCATCCAGCTGCCACAGATTGCAGTGGTGGGGACTCAGGTAAAAGGTTCTGCTTGTGAGCATTTGGTGATAGCAGCTGCCATGCTAGTCGTAGCCCTATAACCTTGCTTTAAATATGCAGGAATGAAGCGGAAGCATTAATATTGGAGAGTGTTTGATTTGATGACACTGTATTATCTGCTTGAATCAAGTGATGCTTGACAAGATAGTTAGGATGAAACAGCTGTTTTATTGGAGCTGATGCAGATCAGAAAGCACAGGCTGTGGTAAACATATTTTATTGGCTCACAATCTTAAATTAGCCCCTGTTATCTAAAAGCAGGCCTGATCATGAGTCCAAATATCTCAGCTGGCCTAATGTCTTTCCATATCAGGATGTGTTAGTGGTGTTAGTGTGCATGTTTGTAAAGTCTTTATGTCTCCAGAGCAGTGGAAAGAGCTCTGTGCTGGAGAGCCTGGTGGGCAGGGACCTGCTGCCTCGTGGGACCGGTATTGTAACTAGGCGGCCCCTCATCCTTCAGCTGGTGCACGTAGAACCTGGAGACGGGAGGAAGAATGAGGATGGAGGTGGGTGTCTGCAGGAAAGCCATTTCTTTTCTTGGCAAATATAAAGTCCAGTTGGCAGGAAAGAAGTTTCATGCAGTCATGAAGATAAAGTAAAATACACCCTTTTGAAGTCTAGGGTTTTATGTATCAGGATGCTATAAAAAGGATCTGGTCTGTACCAGCTTCTTAAATTATTTAAATTTACCTCAAGTGTAGAAACGTAAAGAAGGGAGCCTATGGCATAAATAGTTCTCAAAATAACATTTGTTTCTGCGCAGCTGTCTTAGGATCCCACACAATCATTGTTTTTAAGCTGAGGTCTGGACTTTGACTTGGTCACTGCAACACCTTGATCCTTTTCTTTTTCCACCATTCAGTGGCATCATTGTCATGTTGATGGTCAGGGGTGAGTGCTTTAACTTTCAGTTATATACTAGGGCTGCACCATATCAGAAAAACCTGAAAGTGTGAAACATTTGTTAAATTTTGTAATTAGACGTAAGTTTTCCCTCGCTCTTTCATTCCTATCATCCAGATGTCCCCACCATTCTCTCTGAACTTTAGAAACTTGATCACTAAGATCTATATAAGGTGTTGCCATAATAGACAATGAAAGTCCAACAACTTTTAACTGAATTGTCATGGACTTTAATAATTAATATGCCAGATGAGGTCTGTCGAGTTTGATTGGGCTGTTGGATGTTTTGTAATTTTTTTTAATGAAGCATTTCACAATTGCTTTTTATTTGGGTAAATTTGCCAGACTTTAAATTGCTAGAAAACTATCCAGTAATATTTCTAAGATTTATGAGAGCAATAGTGGCTTCTAAAGTCATTGCTAATGTCTTTCCTAATTCATGAGTTCCCATGTTAACGCTCTCCAAACTCCTGCTTTTATAGAAAGGGTTCCTTCACACTATGAATAAGGATGGAAAACTAAATAAGAGTATGGAAAAAAAAACTATAGTATTCCTTATTCCTTATACCCTGTTGTCTAAATGTTGTCTTTTCTTCTATCCTTCCTTCCTTTCGTTTTTCCATCCCATGTTTCTTATGTCCTTCCTGCCTTCTTTCTTACCTTGCTCCTTCTTGCCTTTGCCCTATGTGTCCCTTCTTCCCTTCCTGGTGTCCTTTCTTCATTTCTCGGTCTGCCTGTCTGTCCCTTTCTTCTTCCTTCCTCCCAGCTCAGTTTAAAAAAAAATTATTATTATTATTTTAAAACAGGAGTAGGGAACCTACTACCTCCGGGCCAAATACGGCTCTAGGAGCCCTTTTTCCAGCCCCGCCACGCAACTTTAAGTTAATAAATAAAATCATTAAAGCTTGGTGGAGAAAATGCTAACAAAGGGCATTTCTCCAATAAAAGCGTTAGTGATGCAAATATCCGAGCCAGAATCATGGTAAGTGAACGCAACATGAGTGGTCGTGCGTCAGCGTGAGATAATAGACGACAGGTGTCAATCATGTCGACGGCGAAAAAAGAAATATGGATGCTGTAGGCCGCGTTTTTCAAGAGAAATAGACAAACATTTTTCGTCGAAGTGGAAAGCAAAAACCCATGTGTGGAGTTTGTGGGAATGCGCTGGCAGTGATGGGAAAAGTCCAGTCTGGAGCTTCATTACAGGAGTAAGCATGTTAAACTGGAGGAGCTGGGGGAAGGTACCGCGCTTCGTCCGAGTTTGAATGCGCAACAATTAGCATTTATAGAACAGAAAGCGACAGAGACAACATAAGAGCGATATTTGGGGTGAGTAAATTAATCGCTTAGAGGTTCAAGCCTCATCGCAGATACTGGACTTCTACAAAGTTTATGTCAGTGTTGAGGATTTTCCAGACATGAGGATACATGTCCTCACCTTTCTGTCTGGGACAACATGCCGCTGTGAGCAAAAAGCAGCTTCTCCTCAATGCTTACTGAAAATCAGCTGCGAGTGGCATCAACATGTCTTCCAGCAGACAGACGCCTGGCTAAGGAGAAGCTACATTCATCACACCCACCTGATGTGATGGTAGGAATTGCTTCTCCTTATCTCTCTCTATATATTTAAATCTATATATATATATATATCTCATATTTAAATAGAAAAAAACGAAGTACTTCTCGAGTCGCAAATAAAAAGCTAAAACTGAAAAAAAAAAAAAGTCTTTTTTTATAATGTACAATCAACTGCGCATGCCTCATTTTATCTTTGGTGGTATTCTATTATATTTGATGTATTGAAACATAGCAAATGTAAAAAAAAAAACAACAACCCAAAACCTGACATTTACAAATGTTTGCAAAAATGATATTGTGGTTTTATGAATTTATACATGTTACATCATGAGGGTTTACAAATTGAATGTGGCCCTCAGAGGGCATTCTTAAAAACTGAAATGACTTCTGAGGGAGAAAAGGTTCCCCACTACTGTTTTGAAATGAACTCTAGAGAGTTAAGTCTGTAAAATACTATTGTTTTCATTAATAAATATGTAGGAACTCTTTATAGACGAGGTCACACTTGTTGATGATCAATAGTCATGTGGATTTGATTAGCAGTACTTTGATGCTACTTTTTCCCTTATAAATCCTACAAAGGCAGCAAAGCTACACAATAAATAAGGATATGTGAAACCCTAGAATTAAATGGTGTAAACCTTTCAAACTATACCTGTATATCGTTTCCTGCATGATCAGAGTAATCCGTTTTAAAGGTCTCTCTCTGTCACTCTCTTCCTAACCACTTGCAGACACTATGGTGTGAAAAAGCAAAGAGCCTCTGAGTTACCAGCGTTACAGGTGTCTGTATATTTAACAGCAAAGCTTAGTTTCTTGTAGCTCAGCCACCTCTTTCTTCACAAACCCACACCCGTGTTGGTAGCTGCTTTAAACCACACCATGACTTGTGGTCCGATGTTGATCCTCGCATTAGATGTGCTTCATTCGCCTCTTGTACACAGCAGTTTCTAGCTTTAATAGGTTTTCCTGTTTTTACCTGTGACTCGATTTCTCATTGTGTCTCACAGGCAGGGATGTGGAGGAGTGGGGGAAGTTTCTACACACTAAAAATAAGGTATTACTCTACACAATACTGAACAGTGTGGTTATCTTGGTCATGACTTGTTGTGAGGCGATGTTCGTTTTTCATTTTGCAGATCTACACAGATTTTGATGAAATCCGGCAGGAAATTGAGAACGAAACAGAGCGAGTATCAGGAAATAATAAGGTGAGATCGGGAGGTGAGACACCTGCTTGTGTGTTTTTTGATGAAAAATGCGTCTTAAAAAGTTACTGTAATTGAAAAAGAGCAACGGTTCAGTTTGATAATCTTGTGAGGGGTAATAACAGATTCCCTACAACAAAAAACAGTAAATAGCCTCATGTTTGGGTTTAATAAATTCTTGTTTTTGTAATCTAGTACTGTTCTACTCTGAAGCTTTTTCCACTAAAATACCCCAAACCCCTAGTCTCTCCTAGGTTGTTTGTTGGTTCTCAGTGCTGTCAGCATGAATACTTTACTTCACCTTAAATACCTGTGTAGTATAGAGGACAAATCCTGCCATTATTAAGATTAAATTTAGAAATAAATAGTTTAATAAATAAATTACCTACCCAATAAATAGTTTACTAAATTACTAAATGTGCCATTAAATGTAACAAAATAAAAAAATATATATTTATTCAATAACTGATCAAAATATTAGACATAAGTTGATATATTTATCTCTGCACCCTTATTCTCATTTGGTTTTCAATATCTCCATTTTTTTCTTTAATTTTTGACAGATGTGCATTTACCAATGTTTTATTTTCCCCAGCCCCTTTATTTTTTCATATTTATTCCCTCACAAATATATTTAAAAAAGTTATTTAAAGATATATTTTTTAACACAGATGAATTTTCTCCCCTAAGACATCCTTGCATTATTTTCTACCCAATGGATTTTCCTGAGCCCATTTATTCCCATCTTTCTGTTTAACATTTCTTGGTCGTTGTATTGTCTTCTCCGTCTCAACATGCATCTGGAAAATGTAAAAACTAAAGGGGTGGGGCCAAGGCTGAGTAACCATGTTACTGCCTCAGCTGTTGGCTGAGGTCAAGCCTCTGGGACATGGATGTCCAGCTCCAGTCCTCAAGAGACGGTGTCCTGCCAGTTTTATATGTGCCTGTTCTCCATCACAGCTGATTCAAATGGTCCAGCTAGCTTCCCAATGTGTCATAAAGTTCTGCAGAGGCCTGCTAATGAACCATCATTTGATTTGGGTCTGTGGAACCAGGAAGTAGGTGTTGAGCCTCATGGCTGCCTGATTCTGAAAAGGAGCTGCTACCATTAGCAACCAATTTCTGTCATGTTGTTGCTAAAGAAGTCAGGAGCTTTGTTGATTTGGTGGTAGATGGCGCTGTTAGTTGGGATAGATTACTGTATCCTGTTGACTCTGGGAGAATACTTCAGTTTGCCGGAGTACTAAGAGGCATTCACGTTTCTGGACCTGTTTTCAAAACAAAAGCTTGACGCAATGACTGTTTTCCCAGTCTAACCAGAGGAAACATATTTTAAGAACTTCAAAGTTAATTTAGCATCTTTAAACATTCCTTAAAGATGTACAGATGTGCATTTTTCAAAGCTAAAGCCTATTAAATAAAGCAAATAATAAAAGTAAACTGTCATTCAAAGATGAATTCTGTCCTGATTTAGAGTTTAGTTTCTGGAAATGTCACTCAATACGTTTTATACATACCGTAATTTATGTGGAATTTTCCAATTAAAGCCTCATAAAGATGTCTATTCGTGATTTAAAAAAAAAAATAAAATACAGCCCTGGTCCCTGGAAAGCCAAAGTCAAAAATTTAATTCAGAGGCTTGACCTCAGCCAATAGGTGAGAAACTGAGTCGGTGGTGCTGTTGCAAAGACCGCCCCCTCTGTCTCTGTCCCGTCCCTCTGTTTTTCTTGATTCTTCTTCTGTAAAACTAGGCTGAGTTGATTTATGTTCCTCTGCAGGGAATCAGCGATGATCCCATTCACTTGAAGATCTTCTCCCCTCATGTTCTCAACCTCACACTGGTGGATCTGCCAGGAATCACCAAGGTAACCCATCCTGTTTCGAGCCTTCGATCATCCTGTCAAGCAGACTAACACTAACTTCTTTTATCTGGTCCCGTTCTCCCCCAGGTGCCCGTGGGCGATCAGCCCAAAGACATTGAGATCCAGATCAGAGATCTGATACTTAAGCATATCTCCAATCCTAACTGTATCATCCTCGCAGTCACAGCGGCCAACACAGACATGGCCACCTCGGAAGCCCTTAAGGTGGCCCGGGAAGTGGACCCAGATGGTACGAATCCCTGGAATCATAACATGATTTTTAAATAAATCTTTGCTGTTAATCAACTGTCATACAGTCTTTGCTGGACCTTTTATTTAGAATCAATGTGAATGATCAGGCAGGAGGACGCTGGCTGTGGTGACCAAGTTAGACCTGATGGACGCCGGTACCGACGCTATGGACGTCCTGATGGGCAGAGTCATCCCCGTCAAACTGGGCATAATTGGAGTTGTGAACAGGTCTCACCACCATTTAAGAACATGAAAGTGGTTCAGAATTTGTAGCTCTTAAAGTGCACTCTTTCTACATAACATCTAACAGTATGAACATTTTGTATCATGATTATTGTAATCATTCATTACAGCTGGTTTAACTTCAGCATTATTGTTTACATTAGTAGTAGTAATCTGTGCTTTCTGCTTGCTTCTGAGGCAACGCATCTGAGACGATGCGTTCAATGGACAATCGGGAAAACTCAACCTTTTTTAATAGAGCCGTAACTAAATATGGTTTGGTAATTTCATCTTAAAACTTTGATACCAGCTGAACAATATTACATTTTACCGAGGTTATCATTAAAACCAGAAACCATTTCATCCCTGCAACATAAAAGTTAATTTATGAAGGAAATGGAACAAAATCTGATATGTCTGTGCAAGAGCATAGAACTGCAAGGCATAGAATGTGCCCTCTAGATGATCCGACATAACGCCCACCCCTAGTCTAATAGTGTAGCACTGCTCTGAACCCAAGCACACATTATGGTGATATGATGAAGACCTCTTTCTCTAAATGCTGGTGTTTGTGGTCTGAACCTGCAGGAGTCAGCTGGACATCAACAATAAGAAATCAGTGGCCGACGCCATCCGTGACGAGCATGCTTTCCTCCAGAAGAAATACCCATCGCTGGCCAACAGAAACGGAACAAAATACCTGGCCCGGACCCTTAACAGGTAAACTCTCTGGAACCTCTGGAAAAATGGAGACAATGGTTCCGTCATGGAGCACTAATAAGTTTAGACAAACTTTCTAGCATTTCTATTACATTTTTTAAAAGCTCTGTTATGTTTGGGAGCCTTTTCAGGGGGAAAGGTTTGAAGTTTAGCAACATCAAGCTTCTACCACTGCCATGCTTTATACCTTTGAATCTAATGGCTGCTGTGCCTCCACGTCTGCTCTTAAAAACGTGATGGTCAAACAGATAAATACACGTTTCATCCAAACCAACAAAGCTGAAAAAAGATCTTTAACTGCAGCTTTGTGTGATTTTTAATAAAAGTCTTTGCAGCTTTTTCAGGTAATGTGTTCATGTGTAGTTTTGTCTTACAGCAATTTTCAAAATTATTTAGACCTGTTGAAGTTTTCCACATTTTATCACATTATAACCACAAATGTCAATGTATTAGGATTTGTTTTTCTGGACTTTGATTAGGCCATTCTAACCCACATGCACATCCACATGCTTTTATTTGAACTAAGTCAGCCTCTTGACAGGTTTCCTTCAGCGATTGCCCTGTATTTGGCTCAATCCATTTTCCCATCTCTCTGCCCTTGCTATGGGAAAGCATTTTCATAGCATGAAACACATCTTCACCATGGGGAAGATGTGTTTAGGAGATTGTGCAGAGTTAGTTTTCCACCACATCTTGCTTGTAGGCTAAGAAGGAACATTTCTATTGTCTCACCTGAGCAGAGCACCTTCTCCCACGTGTGCTGCGTCCTTGCATAGATTATGGGTCTTCCTATGACTTTCATTCAACAATGGCTTTACCTTAACCCTGCATTAACTCTCTGGGGGCTATGGGTATTTTTGTTATTTTTATGGGAAACTGAGGTTTTCTTTTTTTCAGGCTTGTACAATGAGATAAATAATAATGTGGACAAAAGCCTGAATACAGATTATTTTTAAATAATGGTTTTTGGTGCTTGAAATGGGTTCGCCCAAGCTGGAGGTAAATTTAAATGATGTTCAAAGCAGAACTGAACTAAAGATGGATTCTGAAAACACAGAGTATTTACCGCTGCTGATGTTTAACATCTCAGCATCAGCTACTTATGGGCAAGTCCCCACGGTGCAGCTAAGAACAAGAATTGAAGTTGAATCATTTCAGCAATCCTGCTGATGCTAAGGTGGGATGAGTTTATTGAGCTCCTTAACAATGACACAAATTATGACTTTGTGTTTTCTGCGCAATGTTTCATCACGGCTGCACACGAGATGCTTAAATGATCTCTGAGGTGTGCCGCATACGTGTGGATATGGATATCATGTTTTAGACTCAGTCACTAAAATGTTCGTTTTGAGTTATAAACAATTAAATCTTAAGGTTTATAAACTGTTTGAATTTTATAGAGACCAATATAAAAAAGAATAAATATTCACTCAAATTTCTTTCAAGTGAAACATTTATTAGAAAATAACAATGCATAGCTGTTTATATTTGATAAATGATTTTTTGACTTATTTGCACCTGATGTTGCTGAAGGCAGGTTGTTTCCACATCCTGGGGGCAGCTCTGAATCATCTTTTTCAATTTCTTGAAATGTGCATCAGCCTCATATGTCCCCCTCAACAAATTACACACAGGCAAGAAGGTAGCTGAGCGACGAGCTGTCTGTTTTGGTTATTTTATGTGTCACAGTTTAGGGCTTCCCTATTTTATAGAAACCAGTTATCAGATTTTCCGTTCAGTGGCCTTTAATGACAAATGATAGGCATGTTCTGTATTTCAGCAGAAATCTTCCCAGGTGAGTCTGTGCTCTGCCCCATATTGCATGATTTTACCATGTTTGTGCACAATTCATGGTTTAAAACAAACAACAAAAAAACCCTCCCTGACATGTCTACTGTGTTCCTTGGTTTTCCTGATGCTCTTTGTTGGTTAATGTTCTTCTTCAAACATCTGAGGCCATCACAGGACACTGTATTTATAAAGAAATTAAGTTAGAAGGACCTTATTAGGGGACCTGTGGTTGCAGTAGATTTTATTTAGTTGAAATTAGGTGTAAACGATGCATTACCTACTATCGTGTTGGTGAGTCACATAAAATGCCAATAAAATACATAGAAGGTTGTAAAAAGGTTCAAAGGATATTCATGCTTTTTTTTGCCCCTGTATATTTTTGCTGAAGTTGAGGAGCTTGTTTTTACTTTTTGCTGTAAGAAATACTTGAATTTTTGGACAAAGTGAAAACACTAGCATTGAGTGGCAGCCTGTATGTGCTTACATTTCCACACTTAGCTTTATTGTGTTTAACAGAGAACCTGATGTAAGAAGCTTCTTTGAACCATCTTTGAATTGCTAATGTCTGTCATTTAAAGCACAGCACTCTGCCCTTTCTTCTATTAATGTCAGGCTACTGATGCATCACATCCGAGACTGCCTCCCTGAGCTAAAGACACGGATCAATGTCCTGGCAGCCCAGTACCAGTCCCTGCTCAGCAGCTACGGCGAGCCTGTGGAAGACCAGAGCGCCACCTTGCTGCAGCTCATCACCAAGTTCGCCACGGAGTACTGCAACACTATAGAGGGCACAGCCAAATATATCGAGACTGCAGAGCTGTAAGTAGCAGCTCCACCACATGGTGGTGCTGTTGAACCAGCACAGTTAAAAAGAGGATCAGATCAACTGCATTGGTTTCATCATTTAGTGTGATAGAACTTGAGAGTTGAAGCACGCTCGGTCTGTGTGAGGGGAGAACTGACAGGAGCGAAGGCCACAGAGTTCAGATCACATCCATCTCCTGCTGCTGCGTTTCAGATGCGGTGGAGCCAGGATCTGCTACATATTCCATGAGACGTTCGGCCGAACACTGGAGTCTGTGGATCCTCTTGGGGGGCTGAGCACCATCGATATCCTAACAGCCATCAGGAATGCAACTGTGAGTTGTGACAACCTTCCTGCCGTTTAATCATGAAATGACAAGATTAAACCTTCCTCTGCCTTCCTGTCAGGGCCCACGCCCGGCCTTGTTCGTGCCAGAGATCTCTTTCGAGCTACTGGTGAAGAAGCAGGTCAAACGCTTGGAGGAGCCCAGCCTGCGCTGCGTGGAGCTCGTCCACGAGGAGATGCAGAGAATCATCCAGCACTGCAGCAACTACAGCACACAGGTAGAAGACATCAAGTGTCCTCATTTTCTCCAGCCACACAGGTTTATATTTATACTGTTTTATCTGGCAGGAGCTGCAGAGATTTCCAAAGCTGCATGAGGCCATTGTTGAAGTGGTCACTTCCCTCCTGAGGAAGAGACTGCCCATCACCAATGAGATGGTACAAACTTTTTCTTGCATGCATGCATTAGTCTTATAGGCTGCAGAGTGTAGGATGAGTTATTCTTCTTGTTGCAGGTTCACAACTTGGTTGCAATTGAACTTGCTTATATCAACACCAAGCATCCAGACTTTGCAGATGCCTGCGGAGTCATGAATAATAACATCGAGGTCTGTTCATACTCCAGAATACCCAAATATTTCATTTATGTTTATGGGTTTCTGCAAAAGTATTCATACCTCCTTGAACATTTCCACATTTCAGCCACAAACTAGGAGAAAATTGTGAATCCAAATTGTACAGAAATTATTTGTTCCCCGAAATAAAATCCTGTGCAACTAACTGCCTTCAGAAATCACCTAAGCAGTAAATGCATCTAACACACCTGTGTTTTTAGATGTTTACCTGGTTAAACACACCATAATCACCTGTATAGCCTGTAGGTAGTACCAGGGCTGCGCCGAACAGGCATACCTCTCCAACATGCACAACACCAGCTCTCGGAAAGCTTATTTGAGTGTTAGAATGGGCCTAGTCAAAGTCCAGACCTAAATCCAATTGAGAATCTATGGTAAGACTGAAAAGGCGCTCCCTGTTCAGCGCGACTGAGTTCAGTTATTATGAAGATTGGGCAAAAATTTTAAAACAATCTATCATAACATTTCAACAACATACATTGCAGTTTTTTGTGCTAAAGTTCAAGCTGTGTGAATACTTTTGCAGGATGGCGTGATTTTTTTTTTTTTTTTTTTTTTTGTAAACTAGAGTAAGTTTTCTTGCTGCATTTGTTGATCAGAAAATGAAAGTTATACCCACGTCTGTTTTTATTTTCTAGGAGCAGAGGAGAAACCGGATGAGAGAGCTGCCCGCTGCAGTGCCGAGGGATAAGGTAAAGGCTTTTTAAAATATTAGAAAGGCAGCTCATTGGTTCTAATATTGGGTTGCAGTCTGCAGCGTCTACTGGCAACACCACAGCACGTTGACCTGCAAAGCAAATGCTTTGGATAGTTTCCGTCCAGGAATTTAATCCTAAATCTGCAGGCTCATTCTCTCGGTCTTCTCAACTTTCCACTGCCAGCCTCTTTTATTCTGTCTTCTCAGTACCTTTTTTCCTTCCCTCCTCCCCTCTTCCACATTTCTGCTCTCATATTTCTGCTAGTCTGTTGGCAAAGGCCCGGCTGGCCCAGCTGCAGTTTCTGGCGAGCCCTCTGCGTCTGGAACAGACATGGACAGTGCCAAGGTGGGCACAAACTGCAGCTTGCTGGCTCCATGCCTGGCCGGCTGCGGTCTGATGGTGGTGCACGGATGGATGGATGCTTAGATGGATGCTTAGATGGATGGATGTGCATGAGCTGCTGGCATGCACTGTGATCTTTGTCTGCTGATGTTGTGCTGTCCTTCAGCTTGATCAAACTTTCTCTAACAGCTGTGTTTTTTCCCCAACCAACCCTCGTCCCACAAGAAAACTCTTCATCTCTCTTCTCTTTTCCAACTCCTTAAAACGTTTGAATGCTGCTTTTTTTTTAGGATGTTTTAAGTTTGGACTTTTAATGATGAATTTGAACTTTTTTCCTAGGGTGGAATGACAATAAAACACACAACTCCAATTATTTGAAAAACATTTTTTGGTGGTGTCAGAATCATGCTGAGGGTCTGATTTACTGCAGTGTTCCTTGTGTATTGCACAAATAGGATAGAATAATGAAGTAGATCTGTGCTGAACGTTTCAAGAGGCAAAGAACTCAAACGCATCCAAACTGGTTTAAGAATGGATGATTTTTGAATGGTCCCCAACCTCATCCCTGTTTAAAGTTTGTGGGCTTTGGTTTAAAACTTGGATGAAATCATGGATTTTTGATCAGAATAAGGTTCAAATATCCCATCTAGATGTAGCGCTGTGACAAAGATTCTTCTTTTTCATCACACTGAAATATTTCAGACGCAATGAATTAGAATATTAGATAAACATAACCTCAGCAAATACAAAATGGTGGTTTTTATAAATCATGATTTTATTTATTTGAGGAAGAAAAGTCCAAATCCAAGTCAAACTGGCCCTATGAGCAAAAGTAATTAGCCCCTAAACCTTTGGTGACACCAACTGTCAAAGAGGAGAAATTCTGGCCATATTAGAGGGTGTTCTAGTATTAATGGCATGTTTAAGGTCCCACTGCAGCGTCCGATTGGGATTCCAAATAAAACTTTGATTAGACCACTCCAAAACATTCATTTGGAGTTTTTTTGTTTCTTTTTTTTTTTGCTGGTGAGCAAGTCTACTTGACTGGATATATACCTTCTAGTTGTTCTGCTAAAGAGAATTCATGGTTCCATCAATTATAGCAAGTCACTGAGGTCCTGAGGCAGCACAGCAGGCCCAGACCATCACACATCCACCACCATGTTTGATTGTTGCTATATTGTTTCTCTGAAATGCTGTTAGTTTTAAGTCAATTGTAACAGGATGCACACCTACCAAAATGTTCCACTTTTGTCTGGTCACAATATTTTCCTAGAAGTCTTAGAGATCATAAGATGTTTTTTTTGGCAAATGTGAGACATCATTGAAACCAAATGAGTGTTTGTTACCTTCAGCCTTGTTTGAATGTTTCTTGTCTCACAAAGGGCCCTGCATGGACCTATGATTGATGTAAATGTTAACTTTTAATCTTCAGAAGACAAAACATGCAACATGTCAGACACCCAAACAGGATGTGAAATTCCCTGTGACCAAAACCTACAAACAAGGAAACATAACCACAGTTGGGCGCCCGTCTAGAACGACAAGTATTTGGTTATTTATGCTTATTTAACTCATGTTGAAGCAGGTGTTCTGGAAGCTCTGCTTGCAAATGTTAGAAATCTGCTTGGATTCATTTTTGTTGTGTGGAACATCTGGCAGATGTTGAGTAAATTCCCACATCATGACCCTGCTACTGCCTTGCTTCACACCATTTTCTCTTTGTTTTATCAGTCTGCTTTAATCTTCCTGGATGATGCATGTGTAGTAAATTTAACCAATGTCCTGCAACTAAGTGCCCCATATCATGAACCTGCTACTGCTGTGCAATACAACTTTGAATCATAGGGTTCCTCAAAACAAAATGTTGCTTATTTAACAGAATGAACACAAACTACAGAGAGAGTGGGAAGAAAAATCATAAGACACCAAATAAACACACTGACATGATACCCAATAGCTGTTGTAATCACCTAACCACTATACTGATACAAGTCATAAAGAGGTGTATGACCATACTAACGTGTTTTCATGTAGCTGTGAAGTCAGATCTGGGAATGACGTCACAAGCAAACTAACCACCTGAACATCTTGATTTCTCTTTGTCTGCTTGCTCGACTGCAAACGATTGTTGCTGTCCCAACCTTCCTGCTACCCTGGCTTTTAACCCTTGCATCAAACAAGGGGAAGCTGTTGTAACAGGTGTGTGCTGTCTGTGTTTTTATCAGGCGCCGGCTGCCGGGCCTCAGGCGGAGCAGGACGGCACCGGGAACTGGAGGGGAATGCTGAAGAAGGGAGAGGAAGCGGCAGGCTCTGGACCAGGAAGTCCTCTTAAAGGAGTTGTTAACTTGCTTGACGTGGTAACCAAACCTCAGTCTGCCAGCAGTAACCATTACATAGTTTGAATTGCTTTTAATGAGCTGCTCTAAATCTTGGCTTGTTTTTCCAGCCTGTCCCGGTTGCCAGGAGGCTGTCGTCACGGGAACAGAGAGACTGTGAGGTCATTGAGCGCCTAATCAAGTCCTACTTCCTAATAGTCCGAAAGAACATTCAGGACAGGTAGGCTGCTGGTTTCCTTCTGAACAAGAGAACTCATGAACCTGGTGTACATTTAGACATTCAAGACTGTCAGGAACCTTCCAGTTACTGACATCCCTGGGTAAAAAAATCCCACCTTTTTAATTTAGGAACATTTATTCAGAGGGTAAAACTAAAATCAAAGGTTTTCATCCAGGATTATGGTCTGGAAACAGTAACCTTGAAAGAAAGGTTAATTATGTGTATAGAGAGCTCTGTGGTGATTTGGATCCATATCCTGCTGAAAGATACAATATTGACAATTTTTCTGGCAGAGACCACCAGACTATCAAAAATCTAATTCTAGTTAAAGTTCTAAAAATGAGCAAACTCCACACATTTCAGATGCAGGTCTGTAACAGCTAACTTTGCAGAAGTTTAATGTAACTTCCCTTGCTATGGTCAGTGGCCAGGCTTTAGTATCACAGTTCCGAGTATAGATGTGTGCAACTTCAGTGGCTACAAAAACCAAGCGGGAAGCCATGGATTGTTGATTAAAACTTTCTAGGTGAAGCACACCTTAAATACATTTGTTATATACAAACTGTTTTTGAATGTTTACAAACTAAAGGTTGGATTTTTCTAAATTTGTGACATTATGCTGCTGTTACAAAATATTTAGATCATTTGAACTGTATTGGAAACCATTTATAAGAACCTGTGTGATTCTGTTAAGTACCTAAATACCTCCATAGCAAAAAGGCCATGTATCCATCAACTGCTGGCTCTGTCTCCTCTCTGTGCTGCAGCGTGCCGAAGGCGGTGATGCACTTCCTGGTGAATCATGTTAAGGACAGCCTCCAGAGTGAGCTCGTTGGGCAGCTGTACAAATCAGGCCTCCTCAACGACTTGCTGACTGAGTCCGAGGATATGGCACAGCGGCGCAAGGAGGCTGCAGACATGCTGCAGGTAACATGGCCCCTTCCCTGTTGGAATGGAGTATTCCCTGTTTTTGTTTTTTGGTTTTAATTATTTAATTCTTCCCTACAGGCGTTACAGAGGGCCAGTCAGGTGATTGCTGAGATCAGGGAAACACATCTTTGGTGAAAAACCAAAAGTCATGTTATGGCCAGAAGATAGATGTTCCACTCATGTATGAACTTGAACATTTGGATCTGCAACCACTAAAAAAGTTCTGATCCTTTATCAAATGTACAGTAGGTATCACGTTAGCGTACAAGCATCTAAAACATGTAAATTATTTGTTTAAAAAAAGATTGCACTGAATCTATTGGACATCTGTGTGATGGTGTTCCTACTGAAGGGTAGGAACACCATCTCAATTTCCAGTTCCTTTTTGCACTATTGTCCAACTTGTACTGTATAGCAGGTCACTGTTGCCATCAGGTTTATTTATTCATTGTTATTTAGAGTTACAGTGGCTGCCTAGATGTGAAAATCTGTGTATGGCTTCTAAAAGAGTGAATAAAGAGGTATTTAATGCCATTTGCTTGATTTGAATGAAAATACCCACTACCATCTCGGATAAAACGCACAAAAGTCTCTTTATTTTTTGTACGCTGCTGCTTGTGTTCAGGCGTCTCCTCTGAGAACTTGGTCGTGCCCGTCTATCTCACCCTGCCTTTGGCCTTGCCTCTTCCTTTGGTGCTGGGAAGTTAGACAGACATGAAGCTCATTATGCATGAATAAATACAAATTAAACAGCACAGTGCGTCACAATGCTGTTGCAGTTAGTGTTGACACTCAGTTGCTCAAATTAAATTACATGCCAGACAGTTTCATAATAAACATGTACAGGTTTTCACACCTCTTCATAGTTTACTATAAAGTTCTTGCATAATGGGACACTCTACAACCATACTGCAAGTCTTTTTCAATAGACTAGCTTTATGTTTTCAGATGTAAATCTTACATTTCATCTGAGAGGAGGAGAGATCAAAGGAAAGAGCAAACACCAGAGCATCATGCTATTAGCCAAGGATGTCGCTGCCACACCATGACTGTTCTCAGAGGATTCTGTGATTAAACTGATGCAACAATCAACCAAATCACTCGGATAGTAAACTAGTTTGTTATTGAATCAAATTGGAAGACTAATAGACATGTCAGTTATTTACATAAATGTGCTAGTACGTAAAAAAAGCTTTGGACTAGCACAAGGAGGTGAGTTTACATATGGAAAACAGCTGCTACTTACAACTGGGTGGCCTGAACCCGATTCAGGAGCAGGTTGATCTGTTGGGGGGGGGGGGGGGGGACAAATGGTTAGTCACACCGAATCTGGTCGTTCTGACGAACAAGTTGCTGCACTGATGGATGTCTGCATAATTCCCACCTGAGCTCATCATCAGGCTAAATCACCATGATCTCAGAAATGTTTATCATCACAAAACTTTGCTGAGGAACAAGGTGCTGTCCTGACAATAAAATGTGGCTTCAGCTCAAATCATAGTTGTCAAAATGGGAGAGGGGGAAACAATACAAAAAAAAAAAAACACTGGGTGTTTTCAAGATGTATTGAAAAACCCTTTAAATGTTTGTATGAAGAATTTTAAGAACAATCAATTTAGACACTATACCAACCTCCTTTCTACAGTGAAGTTGGTTTTGTGCTACAGCTTTTACAACAAAAGAAGCCAACGGCTAGCTGGACGAGCATCAAAATTCAAACTAATTTTCTGTTGGTGTCCCAGAGTAATAAAGCCTGCCTGTGAACGCCTGAAACTTGGTTTACACATCAGCATGCACCAACATTAAAACTTGTTTTCTTTAACAGAAAACAGGAAAAAAAATAGTCATTTCAAAATAAATGACTCGAGATTTAACCAAACTGAAATCTGAGTTTAAGAAAAGCCAGAAATTTAAATATTTGTGGAGGAACTATTTCATTGGCAAAAGGTTGTTAATCTTGCTAAAACAATTTATGGGGGAAAGAAAACAAACATGCACAGCAAGAAACTTATTAAAACTAATGACAATATTAGATCTTTTTAATGAAACCCGTTTTTAGCATTGTTAATATTACTAGTGATAATGCTAACTTCTAACATTTAGCATCATTATTAGTAGTAATGCTCATTGTGTGGTAAAGAAACTAACACTATGGAAGCAAATTACCATATTTCAAATGAAAAAGCATTTCCAGAAATGCTTTTTCATTTTAAGAATGTGGCTGCATTGTTTGACTCATAAATGAAATTAGTAATCAATCATCCTATTTGCATTTGCTTCTTCATGACTGCACGTTTTATGCCATAATCAAAAAGAAAACAAAGCAGACATTGCTTTTTCGTTTTCGTGGTCTGCCCGCAAAGTACTGCCCAGAACTCGAAAACGAAAAAGCATTCCGAGCGGCGGGCGCAGCAGAGTGACGTCAGCAGTTGCTCTTCCTCAGCTCCCTGCTGACCGAGTTACCCATCTTGTTCGGTAGGGGGCGCTGTGCACGTCTGCATTGCATTACATTGCAAACGTGCCGAGAAATTGATTGAATTGCAGCAGGGCCAAGATCAATTTATGGCAGTGGCAGGCAGAACTGGTACTAATTTCATTTATGAGTCAAACAATGCAGCCACATTCTTAAAATGAAAAAGCATTTCTGAAAATGCTTTTTCATTTGAAATATGGTAACGATTTGCTTCCATATAACACAGCCTGTTTAGTATTTTCCAGCTTCTACTTCCACTCAAAAGTAAATATTACAAGTAATGTTATGATGGAGAATTAGGGCCAGGTTAAGGTTTTTTTTAAATTATAAGAATAAAGTAATGACAGGTCATCTTCCAAATCTGTGGTTCTTTTTTCAAAACAGACACAGTCATATGCACATCGTTTCAAAGTCCTGATACTGGTAATTATTTGATCCTGATGTGCTAAAGGATTAATAACGTCCTTATTTGTGAAAGCAATATTAAAGTATAGCTTCAGAAGATGCTTAACATTGCTCATTTTAACGCATAGAAAACTACGCCTTTTTGTAAGAGTCCTCACAAAAATTACCACTTTATTCTTCTACAGGTCCTTCTCAAAATATTAGCATATTGTGATAAAGTTCATTATTTTCCATAATGTAATGATGAAAATTTAACATTCATATATTTTAGATTCATTGCACACTAACTGAAATATTTCAGGTCTTTTATTGTCTTAATACGGATGATTGTGGCATACAGCTCATGAAAACCCAAAATTTCTATCTCACAAAATTAGCATATCATTAAAAGGGTCTCTAAACGAGCTATGAACCTAATCATCTGAATCAACGAGTTAACTCTAAACACCTGCAAAAGATTCCTGAGGCCTTTAAAACTCCCAGCCTAGTTCATCACTCAAAACCCCAATCATGGGTAAGACTGCCGACCTGACTGCTGTCCAGAAGGCCACTATTGACACCCTCAAGCAAGAGGGTAAGACACAGAAAGAAATTTCTGAACAAATAGGCTGTTCCCAGAGTGCTGTATCAAGGCACCTCAGTGGGAAGGAAAAAGTGTGGCAGAAAACGCTGCACAACGAGAAGAGGTGACCGGACCCTGAGGAAGATTGTGGAGAAGGGCCAATTCCAGACCTTGGGGGACTTGCGGAAGCAGTGGACTGAGTCTGGAGTAGAAACATCCAGAGCCACCGTGCACAGGCGTGTGCAGGAAATGGGCTACAGGTGCCACATTCCCCAGGTCAAGCCACTTTTGAACCAGAAACAGCAGCAGAAGCGCCTGACCTGGGCTACAGAGAAGCAGCACTGGACTGTTGCTCAGTGGTCCAAAGTACTTTTTTCGGATGAAAGCAAATTCTGCATGTCATTCGGAAATCAAGGCGCCAGAGTCTGGAGGAAGACTGGGGAGAAGGAAATGCCAAAATGCCAGAAGTCCAGTGTCAAGTACCCACAGTCAGTGATGGTCTGGGGTGCCGTGTCAGCTGCTGGTGTTGGTCCACTGTGTTTTATCAAGGGCAGGGTCAATGCAGCTAGCTATCAGGAGATTTTGGAGCACTTCATGCTTCCATCTGCTGAAAAGCTTTATGGAGATGAAGATTTCATTTTTCAGCACGACCTGGAACCTGCTCACAGTGCCAAAACCACTGGTAAATAGTTTACTGACCATGGTATCACTGTGCTCAATTGGCCTGCCAACTCTCCTGACCTGAACCCCATAGAGAATCTGTGGGATATTGTGAAGAGAACGTTGAGAGACTCAAGACCCAACACTCTGGATGAGCTAAAGGCCGCTATCGAAGCATCCTGGGCCTCCATAAGACCTCAGCAGTGCCACAGGCTGATTGCCTCCATGCCACGCCGCATTGAAGCAGTCATTTCTGTAAAAGGATTCCCGACCAAGTATTGAGTGCATAACTGTACATGATTATTTGAAGGTTGACGTTTTTTGTATTAAAAACACTTTTCTTTTATTGGTCGGATGAAATATGCTAATTTTGTGAGATAGGAATTTTGGGTTTTCATGAGCTGTATGCCAAAATCATCCGTATTAAGACAATAAAAGACCTGAAATATTTCAGTTAGTGTGCAATGAATCTAAAATATATGAATGTTAAATTTTCATCATGACATTATGGAAAATAATTAACTTTATCACAATATGCTAATACTTTGAGAAGGACCTGTAATTTCCAAAATAATTCTCTGAGCCTGGCTCGAATACTCAGTCGCAGTCATTTAAATAAATACATCAGCATATTTGTGTTGCTCACCAATATCAATATTTTCCTAATTAACCATCATGCTAACATTATTGATATAACATGACTGATGCAATATTATTAACATCATTAACCTTAATGCTAACTTAATGGTAAGACCAAATAATGCCATTGGTTCTGAAAATCTAGTGTTGTATTAGTATTTAAAGCCCAGCTACAGTCATGAAAACAACAATGCTTCACAACAAAGGTGCTCATATAAGAAACATCTTTGCTGCATTGCTCTCATTATTTATCCAATAATCTCTACAATATGCATGCAACCGTAGGTTTAATCATTACACCTACCTTAATGAGATGATAATTAGGCTAATTCTCTTTTCTCCATAAATCTAAATACATGCGTGATGTTATTTATTAGTTTTGTATTTTTCTGATCAAATATATTTGTACCTACTATTTTGTATGTGTTCCTGTAGGTTGAACAATTGAAGCTAAATACTTACATCATACTTCTGTCTCTTTAGCGTCTCAGTGTAGTCAAACGTCTCAGCCTCCAGCATCATCAGCCACTGCCATAGGTCACTAGCCTTCTCTCTTTCGGAAGCAAGTAGATCAGCGGCTAAAAACCAAAACTTGGAATGGATTTTGATTCATGAAGTAAATGTCCCGCCTCCTACTCACTTCAGCTTTTCCTCGTTCATATGGTCAATGTTGAGTGGTTTCCTCCTCTCTGCCAGGATCTTTCTCTTCTTTTCTCTTTCCGTTTGCTTCTTTGCTCCCTTCTTTCCATCTTGCTGAAAAGTCAAATAAAAACAGGACATTGTTTTTTGTTGGGTTTTTTAAGCATTACAAGAAGAAAATCAGAAAAAAAAAAAAAAAACATTGGGGACCTACCCTTTGCTGACCACCGTATTGCTGAGTCATGTTAGTCAGGGCTTTTTTCTTCTTGGCGTCCTCATCATGCTTCTTACGAGCCTCCTCCTGCTCTTTCCTCTCTTTTTCTTCCTGTAATGCAAAAGGTCCAAAAACACACCTGATTGATCTCGGAACCGAACTTAAAAAAAAAAAAAAAAAATTTACGAAGCGTCGATAATCTTTGCTACCCTTTTCTAAAAATAAATCTGATCTTTTTAGCGATTTTCCGTCTCTCTCAACGCGTTAACAGCTTATTTATTTCACAATCAGAGTCACCTGCATTCTTTCACATCTGACCAATCAGAGGACAAACGTGGCATTAAAGAGACAGTAGCCAAAACTGAGCATTAGTTTGTTTGGTCATCTTGAGCTGTGCATTTAGCTCTATAGCTGTCAAACGTAGCATTGTGTTGCCTTGCAGGTAACGATAGGAAACGTATAAATCTTCATTGTAAAATAAAGCGTGTGGTTAAAACTTTAAATATTTAGGGGAATTTTTACTGAGCCACACCTGGCTTTCATTTTACACAATAACGCGACCTACAGTTTTATCATTATCAAGGAGACTTCACATGTAAGAAGAGAACTGATCTTGCCCCTCTAATAGCCATCTGATTATTCAGTCATCTCTAATAAACAACGATCTATCTTCCCTTACAGATTAAAGCTGCCAAGAACAGTAAGCTGATTTAAAACTCAGTTTTTCTGGGTATTTTTCAGGAGTTCATTTTTGAGGCCAGAAAATTTTATGAGTAACTCTGTGATGATCAATTTGAGATTTTTCTCTAATTTGCAAAATCACTCTTAAGGGACTCACAGCAAGACGAGTCTGTCTCTCTTTCTCCTGCTCAGCACGGATCCTCTGCTGTTCAGCCCTCTCACCACGACGATTCTCCTAATCATCCGTACACACACACACACACACATAATTGTTTGCCAGCTGGTACATCACTCCAGCAGTAGTGGATGCTTTCATGGAAGACATACAATCCTGTTAACAAGAGCGATGAGCTCCTCCTCGTCCTTCTTTCTCTGAATGAAGTGGGCCTCGATCAGAGATTGCAGCTCAGACAGATCTTTCTCCTGACGCTTCCTGTGGATGTCCTACATGGAGGTGACAGACACATGTGCGTAAAGAGCATCCACTCAAAATGTCAATTTCTGTACACCTCCGTCAACACTTGGGTAGCTTACTTAATATGTAACCTTAAAAGTTAGGCTTTAAAAGTCAATAAAAGTCCTTGGATGCTTGTTTTTTTGCCTTCTCCATGCCTTAGGCAAGAAATTTGAAAGAAAAACTCAAGTCTTTAAAAAGTTATGGACCACTCACATCAAAGTAAACTTTTTCTCCCTCTGGGATCTTTGGAACAGCTATCGTTGGAGCAAAAGCCCTGTGAAATAACACCTTTGTGTTGGAATAATAGTCATTTGTAAACTGATTAGAATGAGAACAGTAGCAAAAACTTACTTTGGTTTGGGCTTCGATTCATCTGTTATAATAAAAGAAACAGATTTGATCTTTTTATTTTGGATCCAGTTTACTGTGCATTAAATCCTATGTTATTAATGTTAATAAACATTGTTTTATATGCGTACCTTCATCTGCAGCTGGGGCTCCTGAAGGAAAGGACAGAGGAAAATATCAGCTAGGAATACAAAATCATTTTCTTTTATGACTTCCAAACATTGAATTACCAAGATGATAAGATTTATTTTGTAGATAAAAAAAAAACAAAAACAAACAAGAAATCTACGAAAGCATCATTTGGTAGAAACATGTTACAAATATTTATATGACATTTTCTTCCAAGTTTCGTCACATGTTTTAAATTTATAGTTCAATAGGTTAAATAGTTCAAACGCTTTCAATAGTTCTAATTATAATGATAATGATAATGTAGCACTCTGACCCTAACCATGATACTACCACCACTATGCAAACAAATAGGCATTTGTTGATTTTTATACTTTAGTTCATCTATCCAAAAATTTTAATTGGCTAGATTAACTAATATTAACAAAAAATTTGCTTGCTCATTTTTATATAATGGAAAAATTATTTGAACCTACATACAAATGCACTCTCGGGTCCTTTTACATCAACATTATATGCCAATGACCAAGTGGTGTTTTTCTTAAACTTTGGTAAAAAATACTTTTACACTCTTTACCAAAAAATATTATTTATATGATATTTCCTT
This sequence comes from Girardinichthys multiradiatus, assembly GCF_021462225.1. NCBI lineage: Eukaryota > Metazoa > Chordata > Actinopteri > Cyprinodontiformes > Goodeidae > Girardinichthys > Girardinichthys multiradiatus. The sequence goes on from NC_061809.1 coordinate 12,228,465, forward strand.
CAAAGTTTTCTTCCACATTTAAATTTATATTTCAAATAATGAAGGCAGGTCTTAATGGCCCAGATGTGACCCAAACCATTATTATATCACCATGCACAACAATGCGGATAAAGTTTTTATAATTCAATAATTCAGGTAATCTTTCAATAGAAAATACAGAAGTAATTTCTCTTGCTCATTGTACTTTATCATTTACACAATGGACAATATTACAATATCTTTAGTTTTCTAACAGACTCAGAACTCGATGTTCCAGTAATGATGGAAGATTCTCATTGCCCACATGTGGCCCAAACCACGATACTATCACTACCGTGCAAAATAAATTTGTGAACGTTTTTATACTTCAATACAGGGTTTTTTAAATTGTCATAAACAGTTAATTCTAAACCACACAAGCCAATTTCTTGCGTAAGATTTAAAGCTTGTATGTGAAACACTATCAGGGATCCTTAATAACAAATACAACCATAGCATACATAATGTTAAACAGTAAACCCCAGAACATTAATATTAAAGGATTTTTATAAATAATGTTGTAACCATACCTTCATCTGGAGCTGGAGCCTCTACAAGAAGGGACAGAGGGAAATGTTAGAGCATCAATACACATGGATTTCCTTTTATTACTTCCAAACCCTACATTACTGAGGTTTGATATTTACTTTATTTATTCTGATGTGAAAACCTTTCTTGCATGTCAGAGGGTGAAATAGAAAGCCTCAACTCATTCTGTATGCCATGTCACGCCACAGTTTCAAGGCACAAAATCGTATTTTTCGGATAAAGGAGGTGGCTCTTTTATTAAAGTGTGTTATCAGTATAAATCTAAAAGAGAGAAAAATAACCTACTTGCATTACAAGTAAATCCCTCCATAACACAAAATAAAGAAGATTGGAAATTAGCATTTGTGATATCGACAAACATCTGAGCTCTAACGTCTTCTTTTCTAAACCAAATAACATTGTAAGTCTCCACAAAATGTTTAGGACTCCCTTCTCCTGCAAGATATTTGCAAACTAATCAGAAGAGACAGCATGAAATAGAAAATTCATCATCAATAAATGTGGCGCACAAGGCAATATCTTAAGTCAGTTAGGTTACAGAATAATTTCTACCACTTTGACTTTCAATAAAAAAAGGCATGTATAACAAGAGGGCGTCAAGATTTCAAATCAAAGTTTTTTAAGGATAAAGAAATGCATCATAGCGCAGATGCAGGTAAACAGACCAAAATCATGATACCACTTCCACCATGCAAAATTAATGGTTATAAGGTAGCGCAATTTTTTAGTGCAGTCTTTATACTGTATATAGATATCTATATATAGATATATCTATATCTATATATAATATATCTATATCTATATATAGATATATATATATATATGCCCTTTAAAACAAAGCGAGCCTTAATATACCATGGACAGGCAATGGTGTTTATTTCTGGTATTTGGGGAGTAGGGATTTTGTCCTCTCAGATGTTCAGAAGTTGCCTAGTTTGTCTTCCTGACCTTTACCAGCATTGATGAATTGTTACCCACCCCCTCTGTCCAGATGGTGCGGTTGATGAAAGACTGTAGCTTCGACCAGCATGGAATAAATAAATTGTTTTTCAGTTTAAAAAGGTCTCAGATCGATGTTTCCTTTTTTCGTGACTTTGATAGTAAAGTTGAAGCCAACGTCAAAATACTAAAGTCAATATAATAAGAATAATTTAGTTATTTGGGCTATTTTCCTTCAGAAATGGTTTTAAATAACAGAATATTTTTTATTGCATGACCCCACAAACAGTATAGTAATAAACAGTTGGAGTGAAATAAATACCTGTGCCATAACCTGCACCTCTTTCGAGAAAAAGAAATGGCTATACTTCATCCGTAGCATTTTAAGTTTCTCACAGAAACATGAATATTAAGATGAAAAAGGAAAAACAGAAATCTTTATACTGTCAGATTGTTGATTGATTTCTACCTCTGGGATGATGAGACTTAAATAAACTTTGAAAATCCAAATAAAAATGTAGTGACTGACATTCATTTTTCATGCCTAGATATACAACTTTAGGTCTCTGGTCACTCTCTTAGTATATGCATGATTAAGTATGAGCTGCAAGAAAACTGTTCATTTGCAGTCAGGGCCGGCCCAAGGTTTTATGAGGCCCAGAGCGTATTTCAACTTGGGGCTCCACTCAGTTACTCACATAACCCACCAGCCACCATGCTATCACTAACCTCACCAGCATAGCTTTTACATTGGGCTTGACCATGCATTAATCTATCAGATCTATAAAGTAATCTTTTGAAATTGCAATGCAGAAAATCTCAAAGTGAATCTAGAAATCAGCTCATTCTGGATACACTTGAATGAAGTTTTGAGATTTCCTATCTGTGTGAGAATCCAAGTGCCTCTTTGGGGACCTCTATTGGTGTGGAGGTCTCTTAGACAACTGCGTAACTTGCTCGTGCACTGTAAAAATTACTTTAAGAAAAAGAGTTTATTTTACCTTCAGCAGTGGAGACAGGAGGCTCTAAAGAAAGAGGTAATACAAAAATATGTTTTTAAAGCTGACATTTTATATAATAACCACTCTGATACTGGTCAGACAGGGTATAGGATATGAAATGTAAATGAACCTGTTCTCAAAGTTTTTCCTGCATGCAGACTGCAAATGTCCCTTGAGTGGTTTCAGCTACACTTACAAATGGATATCTCATTTATATTAAATTCATCTGATCCTAACTCAGCAAGCAGCGGCTGACCAGCCAAACAAAGCAGTGATTACTGATGACTGGACACAAGACGGCTAATGGGACTGAAACGAACGAGCAGCTATGAAAAGATAACATCATTTAAAGTAATCTGCAGGTGGAGACTGCTTTTTTGGAGATTTCATTCAGTTGATGTGCTATTAATAAAAAAACAGCTCTTCATGTGTTTTTCAGAATGGCAAGAGTAATGCTACCCATGAGGCCATTATAATATCAAATTAAGTGGTTGTGATCATAAATATTATTTTGTAAAAACAGATGAACTCATAATGGCAACAAGTATTTAAAAGAAGAGAATTACCTTCTACTCCAGGTGAAGCTTCTTCTGATAACAAGAATAAAACAAACAAAATAATAATTCAAGCTCTGTTATTGCAGACATGATAAAAGACTTGCTGCAACACACACACACACACACACACTTTGTTAAGATTACACGGCCCAAGGGGGTAAGCACAGAGCAGAGTAAAAAGGCTCTGTTCACAGACAAAAAAGCCTTTTTTTCTTCCAGCCTTTATGACTGAGTGAACCAAATATAGATTAGTGGATCAATGGGACTCAGCAAACAGCTCCAGGCAGGAAGTTGGTCACTCTGCACACCATCATATCATTGTCTCTTGGGATGCATAAAAAAAAAAAACAGTGCTGGACATTTATCGTGAACAAAGGTACAAATGGGGAGATCACCTAATGAGCTGTCTGTAACATGGCGAATAGATCGAAGCCTTAGAGACTTAAGTTCCTGAGAAATTTGAAATATAGTAAAGGTTGTGGGAACCTTGTAACAGTGGGGTCTTTAAAATAAAAGCAGATTTTAAATAAGAAACCTCATTCTTTCATCTGGAAAACTGAAAATGGGTAATCAGTGGGTCTGTCAGCGGGATAATGATCCAAAACCTATGGCCAAATAAGTAAAGAAATGGTTCACCAGACACAGATTTAAAACTTTTCCATGGTCAGATCTGAATCATATAGACAACCTGTGGAGAGAACTAGAGATTATACTACTGCAATAAAAGATTAATATAACTGAAGGCTTTTACATAAATTAATTTTCCATATCTTAAGAACATGCAACTATCATGACACTTGATGGGAAGGAAACCATTTTTGAAGCTTTGGCATTCCAAACGAAACATCCTGCTATCTGTGCTATTCCTGGCTGACAGCAGACATGTAACTGCAACAAAGAGACTCCACACGTGAAGCCATGCACGAGCCTTGCCTTCCCGTCGCTTCGTCTGCACATAAGCTGACATAATCAGGTCAGCTGCCTCTAAGAATGGAATCAAAAACACTCCAGAAGGCGTCACTAACCTTCCTCCCTAAAAAGAAATTAAGTAAACAGGTAAACATTTGAAGATTTTTTTTTACCTTCAAAAGATGCTTTGGAAATTTATTCTACTTACACCACCTCCTCCACTACAACTTCTTCAGCTTCTTCTTCCACTACAACCTCTTCAACTTCTTCTTCCTCAACGTCTTCTAAAACGTCCTCCACTGCTTCCTCAGACATCTTGACTTAAGTTGCTTTAATCAAAGAGAAAAAAACAGGCAGTTATATGAAACCATAGAAATTCCTCACATTTATCACATTTTTTAGACATTTTAATATTTCTGTGCATCTGATTAGTCCCACCAAACCAATTTTTCCGATGATGCTAATTGTTGTGATCGTTTACCTAACACTCTCTTTTTAATCTGAGTGACTCTTATCTTTCAACTAGCCCTTGACAGATGGCTTTTCTCTTCTCCAGCTTTCAAGACCTTTTAGCATTTGTGCAAACAACCAAATGCAAAAGATGTAGAGAAAATCTTGGCTGTACGCTGTGAGGTTGGAGCAGTAGTAGAGGCACAAATGATTCCACCACGGGTCCCGGAGGCCGAGGCCCAGACCTTTAAACAGCTCCAGGCCTAATCTGCAGTCATTTTACTCTTGGTGCTGATCAAGGCTGCAGGCAGCCGGCAGAGGCCCGAGTGGCGCTGAAACTGCCGGGACTGCATGAATTTTTTAATGACCTATTGATTTCATCTGAATACATGGTGCATTGTTTTTTTCCTTTATGCACACACTTGTAAACACTTTTTCAGGTACCGGAGAACCGGCTTTGAAGCGGGTGGCTGGAGAGGATGCGCTGTGAGAAGATGCACGGTTTTAGTCAGTTTCTGCATGCTTAACATCAGTGTTGCTATTAGGAGAGGCTCAACTTCTCCTCCTCTTTATCTTACAGCTGTTTGTAAAGGTAAATAGTTTGTGTTTACTTCTGTTCTCAGCTTTTGCTTCATTAAGTCATTGAGCAGAATATGCATACAGACTTCGCACGTTACAAATACATGATTAGGTTTAGGCAAGTTTACTCAGGAATGCGTGACATGTAGAGATTAAGGTGTCTCCCATTCTTCTTTGCTAAATATTTCCAGCTCAGTCAGATTAGATGAATAGCATCTGTGAATGGCACTTTTAACATCTTGGCACAGATTCTCAGTTTGATTTAGCTTTGGACTTTGACTAGGCCATTTTAACACGTGATCATGGTATTATGTTTCGTCCTTGTCCTCCTGGAAGGTGAACCTCCACCCCAGCCTCATGCAGCATCTTACATTTTCCCCCACCAGGATCACCCTATATTTAACTTCTCCCATCCTCTCTGACCAGCTCCCTTTAGAAAGAAACATCCACAGCATGATGCTGCCACCACATTTCATATTGGGAATGACGTGTTCAAGGTAATTTAGAGTGCTAGTTTTCCAATAAACATTATGCTTTGTAAGTAGGCGAAAAAGTTTTCTAAATGTAGTAATAAGGTCATTTTGTTTTTTGGTTGTAATGTTTTTTTTTTAAGGGTATCAGAGTAAAGGGGCTGAATGCACACCACACCTTTTATTTGGAAAGACATTTGGAACACCAGCATACATCCTTTCTACTTCCAACTCACAAACATGTAAAACTTTATGTTGGTCTTCTACATAACATCCCAATAAAATACAATGAGTTTTGTGGCTTTAAAGAGACACAATGTGTAAAAAAGTTCACTATTTATACTGTTAAATGTTGGATTACAGAGGAAAAGATGCACAGTGTCAAACTATGTGAATAAACTAAAATACTTTGTCCCATTACCATTTTGGTTTCCTTGAGACCTTAGTATGCAGAGAATTATACCTTTCTACAGTAACACATATAACAAGCTAACATTAGCTGGTTTAATAGGCTATTTGCAGCTCCTCTACAGTCACAGTGCCTGTCGCTAAAGCTGATTGGATGGTTTAGTGAAGTCCTCGGACTGACCCCGCCACAGCACAGAAAAGGCGATCAAACCTGACTGTTTAAATGAAGGGAGGGGGGGGGTTCCAGTCCTCCTCAATAGTTTTGAAACAGATAACTTTGTCTTTCTTGCAAGAAAGGGGGAAGTGTATTGAACCATTTCCCAGGGTTGCGCAGAAACAAGTGGGGGAGGGAGAAGCACTGTGTTACCTGATACAGCTGAAAAAGACCAGTACTATTCTTTGGCATTTCATTAAATGCACTTTTAATTGTAATTGTGAGAGTTTAACAAGTTACGGTTTTATAACTACTCAGTAAACATCGATACCATAAACCACTCCCATGCCTCATTACGCATTATAAATACGAACTTACAATTTACAACACTATCAATACACAACAATGAAGAGAGGTTGCCTGGTCTTGACAAATAAACGAAAATGAACTTTATAAATCAATGAGCTTTTAAGAGTTCCACCTTGTTTGACCTACAACTATTCTTTATTTAATATATAGCCCCCATGTTTTTCTTTAGAAAAGGTGTTTCAAATTATTGATCCAAGCATAGCAGTGACATCTGAATGCTTGAGATCAAGGTCAACAGGAGCAGACTGAATCAGAGTCCGATGTCATTGAATTATATGTCAAAATTTGATTGCACAGTACACTTCCTTCATAGCTTTTTCCACAGGCTTATAAATCACACGATCATAAAATTCAATGTCAGAATGGCAGAAGAGTGAAGGGGAGAGCGAGGGTCTATTTTTAAGAATAATAGGTCGAGCTCTTGAACAGGTGCGAAGCAGCTCCTCCAGACAATGGCTCACCTCGTCTGTTCTCCAGTAAATCAGTGGGCCGGGTCCAACATTCAGTGGGCTATTTATGTTGCTGCTGGTTTGACAGCCAGCTGCCAATATGGGGGACATTTTTACAACAGTAGAGCTCAGGAGGAGCTGATCTTGACTTTGAAACAAGTCACAGATTTATCTTGATACTATGAAATGTTGCATTTCGAAGCTAGAATTAGGTCCAAATGCACAGTTGCACCTAATTGGGCATTCCTTTATGAGGCTTATTAATGTTTCTCTTAATTTTGTTGCTCAAAGTCAGATACTGCGGTCCTTGTGAGGGTCATATTTGGTGACCCACCAGATTAGAGCATCTGAAGTCAAAGGACAAAGGAAAAAGAGGTGAACAGAAACAGGAGATATGGAAAAAACAGAACATGCATAAAATAAATCTGAAAGTGGAAAAGCAGCATGTGGAATGTATGAAAGCCCTCGTGAACGAGGTATTGAATGTGCATTTGGTTTAATGAATGCGGTCAGTTGGCGTTTGGCAGAAACTGTGGAACAGCACACCGGCTGACAGTGGCAGGAATGTTGCTGGTGCTGCTTTCAGCATTAAGCAGCATTAAGTCAAAGCCTGCCACCAACACAACGGTCTCAGGGGTGAGCTTAGCACCTTCTTCAACCAGCATATACAACACTCAGAACAAAAACATGAAGAAAATCCCCTGTAGGCTGTCTTAGGCCACACTGGATCCAGCTATATCTTTATTTCTGACTTTATGATACTGCATGTAAAATAACTTAGTATATCAGGCCAACATCAGAAATTGTTTTTTTTAAACTAAACTAAAACCTGTCGTTTAGTTCTCTTTAACTATCACGTTTGTTTAATTGTCCCTCAGGTCAAAGTCATGTTCAACTCTTACCTCTTACACTGTTTGTCCCCTGAAAAAGCGATGGGATTTACAGCAAGTGGTGTTCTTACTCTTCTACATCCAGGCAAATAAAAGTTCAATCATCCCCTTTCCTACCCTATGCCTCACGTTAATACAGCCCCGAAAGTCTCGTGACCACATGTCTTTGCTATGACTGGATGGGAAGGTCCCTTCTATTGTTGGAGACAAAGTCAGATCAGGTGTACCTGGACCAAAATACAGCCTTCAAATGCCCGTCGTGGTTTGCAGCACGAGGGGAGGTGGTTGGAGAAAAGTCTGGTGGAAGGTTGGAGAAAATAAGTAAAAATATTGTAGATTATTACCAGGTAAAACTGAAGGAAACAAGGATAAATTTGACAGTTTATCTCTGAATTTGAATCAGATCTGTTTAATTTGACCTAGATCTTGTAAATGTGTGCTAGATGAATAAAAATAATTAAATTCAATTAAAAAGGTTCAAATATAAATGAAACGGTCCATAAAAGTTTTGACAAACGTTCCAAATCCAGGACCCATACATAACTGACCTCAGTCATCAACACCACATTAGCAGAATATAAAGTAATCTTTGAAAATATTTTGTTACAGAAAAAAATCTTTTGCTTTTTTACAGTGTACAAGGGTGTACTCTACAATGCAATCAGTTAATAAATAAAATGATGATTTTTAGCCTATCACTATTACCATGTTGAGTGAACTAGCTACAAAAGCAAGCTAAGTATAGCAAGAATAACTAGAAAAATTAGCATTTCCTGCAAAAATGCAGTGTGAATGCTGTAAGCTGAATTTTTTTAGCTGAAAGCTGGCAGAAACAAGCTGAAATTGACTGCTGAAATCTGATAAATTAGTAGAAATAGCAGAAACAGCAAAGACAAACTGTCATCTGATCTCTTTGAGCAGGAAGACTATTAGCTATAAAACAGCTTAACAATGTAAAGTTACCTCAAAACTACTTGTTGAAAGAGTTGTTGAAATGCAAGAACTGACAAAAACTTTAAAAAAGCAGGAAAGAGCTGCCATAGATGAGCTGAAAAAGCATAGACTGAAGCAAAAATATAGCCTAAGAAGTTGAAGTCAGTGGTAAAAAACATGAAAAATTGCAGAAATTTCAGAAAAAAAGGATCTAACAACAAATACTCTGAAGAAACACAAAAACAAACAAGAAATTGCCTAAAAAACACAAGTGTTCTTCAGCTAAGAGACAAGAGAGGAGAAAGAGAAGCTAAAATGATAACATTAGCATATTGGCTATTACTAGCATGGAGGCTGATATTAATTTAAACCACCTACCATGCAAAAAGCAATGTATAAGCTAAAATGAGCTAAAATGCTAATACTTACTACAGCATATATTCAAAAGTCTATGAAATTGCCGTTTAAAATTATTCACTGCATTGCTTCGGCAGTCGCCTATAAATAAAGAGTCCAGTTTAGAGATGTGTAGTAATAGGTGCCACCAGGCAATGGCATGGGAGTCAGGCCACTCACTGTTCTCTCTTCATTGCTATGGCAGGCCCCAACTAAGGAATGTTGAGACTTTTATTTTGGAAATATCAGTGAGTTTATTTTGAAAGGATAAAGTAGATCCATTTCCATCACAGAGTCCCAGCAATAGTGTTAAGACCAATGCTGCAATTATCACTGTGTGAAATATGAAGACGTTTATTTTGTAGGGTATGACTAGGTGTTGTTTTGAAAGTCCAGTATAGTTGTCCTTTTAGGTCTGGCGTACTTCCACTAGATATAAAGAACCTGCTTGCTATTCTAAAATCGTTGTGTATGCTATCATCAGCTTAAAAAATCAATACAAACTATGGAACGCTGAGGCTTTTATTTTGAAAGTGTCAGTAAGACTTATTTCAAAGGACTAGCATAGTCCCATTTCCAACAGTGGGTGAACTCCAATAGTAGTGTAATGCCCAATCATGCAATGATATATAGTTTAAAACGTAAAGGCTTTTATTTTGTAGAACATATTTTGTCTTATTTTGAAAATCCAGCATGGTTGTCCTTTCAGGTCTGGGTTACTTTCATTAGTTACATAGAACCTGCTTTCTATTCTAAAATCATTAAGTATGCTATTATCAGCTTTAATAATCACTAGTAACTATTAAAGATTGAGGCTTTTATTTTGAAAATTTCAGTAATCCTTATTTCAAAGGGCTCATCTGGTCCTATTTCCTACACTGGATGAGCTCCAACATTGGTCTGAAGCCTAATGCTGCAATTTTCTATATTTTAAAATGTAAAGGCTTTTATTTTGTAGAGCATTTTTGTCTTATTTTGAAAATCTAGCAGGGTTGTACTTTCAAGTCTGGGTTATTTCCATCAGTCATATACAACCTACTTGCTCGGCTGAAATAATTGTGTATGCTATTATCAGCTTTAAAAAATCATTTGTACATATGGAAGGTTGATGTTCAGTGTAAAAAAAGGCTTTTATTTTGTAAACTATGTGTAGGTCTTATTTTGAAAATCTATTGTGGTTGTCAGCTATGACTGACTTCTTGTGATCACTTATGGAAGCTTCTGCCCTGAGCTTAGCCTCAGAGCCAGTCTCTGTCAGAGGTTACTTAAGTTCACTGGCAGCTGTGTTCTGTTGCTATGGTAATTAATGAGCGCCCAACAGCTGCAGTTTCTCACTCACGCAGCACCACACTTTGTGTCTCATCATGGCCTGGCTTTATAACATGGTGGCACATGCTCCCGAACTACTGCCCATAACTCGGAAACCGTAAGGGCTATCAACGTCATTCTTGGACCGTTTTTCTCAGAACGGAGAGGGGAACAAGAATATTAACAAATTTTTGTTGAAAATATAATAATAAAGGCAAAACACTAGGTGAAAAAAAGGGAAAAATGGAGAAAAACACAAAAATGCCTGAACATGCTCTCGAACAACGTCTAATACCTCGGAAACTATAAGGGCTATCAATGTGATTCATGCATTGTATTAATCAGCAGGCCCTGGTGAAAAATCATGGAGCTTCTCAATTTTCTACAAAAATCTGGGTGGGAGGTGTGACCCTGTGAAAAAGTGGATAATTCTGACCATTTTTAACCAGAGTGAAGGTGAATTTTTCTCTCTCAAACAAACCTACTTCACGAGAAAACGATAAAAGGTATCCAAATAATTTGTGGACCGTAGGTATCAGCAGGGACGGGTGAACAATCCTGGATATTTTAATGTGTCTACATAAATCAGTGTAGGAGATGTGACAGTGTAGAAAAGTGGATCATTTTGATATTTTGAAATTTCATGCGATTTTGGGAAGGACAGTTTTGGTACTCCTAAACAAACCTTTTTTATGACAAAATGATCAAATGTATCAAAATAATTCCGTCACTGTGAGTGCCAGCAAGGTCTGAAGATTAATTGGTGCAAAGCTCATGTCTCTAACTTGAACGGTTTAGGAGCGGCGACGATTCGAAAACATGTGAATTTAAGGATTTTTTGCTCAGATTTTTTCTGAAATTCCTATAGGTTTTCCATTCAGGCTGTGTTGACTTTGCGTTGCTCCCGGGCGTCGTGCATGAAATCTGTTAGTCCCACATTAATGAGGGTGACATTTTCTGAATTGCAAAAGAGCATCCTACATGTTGATACCTAATTTGTGCCAGTAGAGTGAAAATTGAGCGAGTGAGGAGAGTTTGTTTGTTCTTTCTCAGGTTATTCAAAAACCTAGAGCATACACTCTACCAACTGACGAATTCCGCCATAGGATTACATTATAAAATGAAAAACGTCAAAAATCTTGCCTAAAATTTGAATCGCAATTGTAGAAGAACCGTAATAGAAATCAAAAAGCTGAATCATTTGAAGATAGCTTAATGTCTTGTGAACATTTTAAAAGTTGAATGATGTTTCTAGCTGAAAGTATGCAGAAGTAGTAAGCTGTGAAAAAGCACAAAGTTTTAGCTGAATTTTGCGGAATGTTTATGATTTTTCATTCATTTCAATGGGCCAAAAATCGGCACAAAAAGCTGAATATTTTAAAAAGTATAAAAAGTATTAATACCAAAAGTCATAGCCGTAATGTCCTAAATGAGCTGAACATTTTAAAAGTTGAATGGCTGAAATAGCACAAAGTATGAAGGAGGAGATAGGTGCCAAAAAAAGTGTTAGATATAGATAATAATAAAGAGAAACAGGATCTCTATACTGTGAATGCCTTCAGCATTCACACAATAATGATTCAGGGAAATAAAATTATTCTATGATGCACAAAACCCAAAATAAAATTAATTGAGGATTATACATTAATTTTAAAATAGTTTGTTTTACTGAAATAGATCAAAATACACCAACATCACACTTTTTTCCACATTGGGGCCAGAGATAGTCCACCAAGCAGGTATAATGCTAACATGAAACAAAGCTGCACAAAGCACTTACAATGAAAACCCAACTACATTGGCTTGTGAATATTTTAAAAGCTAAACTTGCAGCATAATTTTAGTGAGTGGTGGGTGTTATACAAAAATGCTTGCCATCTTACATGGAAACAAGACGGTGGACCATAGACGGTATAAAACATGTCTTTGTTGTAAATATCTACCAAACAACGTGACAGTTCAAATTATGAGACACCAATATTTGTTGAGATGGCCTAGTCAAAGTCATGATACGGCATTTTATAAATATAAGAGACCGTCTCATGATTATGACTTGGCTATCGTAACCGTGAAATCACATGGCAATCTCATAACGTTGAGCAAAACAAGTCAAAATTAAGAGATAACAGTAATTTTTGGTTCTTCTATTTTTTTGGGATGGCTTCATGAACATCATGACCGTGCTTAAAAATGATGAGATATTATCTTCTTATAAGATGCAATTTTCTCCCCCACCACATAAATTGGCTTCCAGAAAAACCACCAGTGATTTTCCTGTTAAGAAAAATATTTTCAGAGAAAACCTCTCCAAATAGGTAAGCAAAATAATGTAGATAAGCATTTACATTAATATTCATTCATACCACAAAGACATTTAATGTGGTGTGAAATGAATCCCTACGCTCCAAGAATTTGGCATGGGGTGACTTTGAATGTTTTTTGTTTTTTTTTAGTTTAATGAACTAATCTTCACATCTTTCAGATAGAAATGTTATACCTTTCAATACTTTGATTTCCAAGGTTTTTAGATTGTAAAATCCCCTTTATTATAATAAAGAAACATCTGAATTTGTGGATTTTTTTATATATCTATTTCTACAATCAAGCTTTAAACATAAAACTAGAAACAAAGGAAGAAGGGACAAGGATGGAAAAGAGGTAGGTGTCCTTAGGACACAAGGAAGCAAAGGAAACACAAGGAAGAAAGCATACAAAAAAGTAATAGAGGAAGGGCGAAAGAAATAAAATAGAAGTAGGACACACATGGATGGATAGAAGGACAGGAGGTAAGGCACAAGGGAAAGAGGAAGACAGATGCATAAAATGAAAAACAGAAGGAATGAAGGTAGAAAAGAATGAAGGTAGGAAGAAAGAAATGAAGAATTACACTAGGGAAGAAAGAAATCAAGGAAAGGAAGGAAGGAAGGGCAGAGGAAGGAAAGAACTGAACACAAGGAAGGATAAAAGATTGTAACAAAGGATACAAGGTAACAAAGACAAGCAAGAAAGAATACAATGAGAAGGAACTTGGGAAGGATAAGAGGAATAAATAAGGAAAAGAATAGAGGTAAGACAACAGAGAAAAAACAATGAAAGGAGGAAGGATACAAAGGATGAAGAAAGGAAGGGAGAATGAAAAGAATGAAGGACAGGGAGGGCATGTAGGTAGGACAAAAGAAAGGAAGGTAGAGGGCAGCAAGGAAACAAGAAATAAAAAGATGGACACAAGGAAGAAATGTGGGACATGAGTGAAAACACAAGGAAGACTGATACATAAACTTTGAAATAAATTTGGTACATCTTATGAATTTAAAAGATGTTTAGTGATGCTTGAATAATAATGTTTGGTGTACTTCAATAAAAATACATATGAGAGAATTTGAGATATGAAAAGAGACCTGAACTGGAATACCTCAATGTCTTTATTGTAGCAGTTGAGTCCATGGTACAATGTAACAAACATCCATCCACGTTTAACACATTGAGATACAGAGTAGGATACAAGTACAGATGCGTGTGTTTGCATGGGCTTGGCGCTACACAAACAAGTGCCTGGTTAAAAATTGAAAAAAGCATAAAAAACACGAAAAAAGGACACAAGGTTGTAAAAAATAAAAATACAGCACAATAAAACCACTGTGATAAAACAAAATTTCACATTAATTTACTTTAAAAAATATTTTGGTCCAGCTCCCCTGCTCTTTTCAGGAGCCAAAGGAATGTGATTGTCAGACTGTTGAGCAGAAACATTAATCAATTTAATGCCCTGACAAATTGTTCATGTACTAATCAAAGCTTGTGCTGCACCAACGATACGAGCTACTTAAAAACACGTCAGAGAAAAATACTAAACTAATCACAGAATCTTTGTTGTGATTCTTTCAGGTTCCATTTCTCAGCCATTGGAAACGTTCTCATTGCAATCGTAAGGCGAGAGGTTTTACATAGTGGTAAATATCCTTAAACTGCTAACTCGTTACATGCTTAGGCAGCCTGAATTTTACGTTGCATGCCTGTAATTTGAGGAGTATTGCTTGAGCATAAGAGGCATTTAAGAGATTACTGTAAAGGCAGAATACTGAACTTAAGCCTTTTTTTGCACTTTTTCCATACATAACAGCTTCAAGCAGCAAAGGCACCAGGAGCATTTAAAGAGGAACGTAGGAAGATTTTTTTATTATTTTTTACAGTGCTGTGATAAAGGATTTGCCCCCTTGAGCTTAACTCGATTTTACTGGTTTTGTGATGCTTAAATGTTTTGAATACAACAATTTTTTTATATCAAAGATAACCCTAATAAATAAAAAATACAGTTTTCAAATGATGATTCAATTTATTAAAAAACCAACCGAGCCTTGTGTGAAAACTAACCGCCCCCCAAGCCTAGTAACTGACATGCTGCCATCAGGCATTTGCAATAACTGGTAATGAGCCTTTTACATCACTGTTCAGGCCTACTCTCTCCTTTGCACAATTGTTTTTAATGCTGCCACACTGGAATATTTTCAAACATGAACGTTTAAGGTTATGTCACAGCAACTCAATCAGATTTAAGTCTGGACTTTTGAGTAGCCTAGTTGAAAACCTTCATTTTTTTTCTTTGAGCCATTCAGACCATCATACTACCACCAGCATGTTAGACTGTAGGTATGATGTTCCTGTTCTTAAACGCTGTTTGTTTCAGATATAACAGGATGCACACCTTCCAAAAACCTCCCCCTCTTGTCTCATCATTTCACAGAATATTTTTTCAAAAGGTTTGGAGATAATCAAGATGTTTCTTAGAAAACACGAGCCTTTCTGTTTATTTTGGTCAGCACTTGTTTTGTTGGTTAATTTGTTTTTTCCCCATAAATAAATAATAATTATAATAAAAAATCACTATTTGAGAAATACATTTTGTATTTGTGTTTTAGTTTTGGTTCAGACTTTGACTAGACTACCTAACGTCCTCATTTTGTTTTCTTTGAGTTATTCAGAGTTGATAATGACTTGTTTTCTCATCTGTTCATAAATTTATTTTGATCAAATTTGTAAAGCTTTTGACATCTTTTAGCCTACTTCATGTTGTTAGACAGATTCTTTTAAAGTGACTTGATTCTACACTTCAGGCAGCAAAAGTGAATTCAGCTTTCTAAAAAAACTGATTAATCACATTTAATTATGGAAATAATCAGGGGAGATTTCCATTTTCACATTGGACTGCTGGTTCGAAAAAGTTTTCATCAAACATAAAATCACAGTTTGGAAACTGCATTTTGTACCTTTACTTAGATTTTCTTCGATAAAATTTGTTTTATCTGAAACAGTTAAGTGTGCCTAAAATACAAACGGAAGAAATCTGTAAGGAGGCAAAAACATTTTTCCCATTACTGTATAAAGTGATCAACAAAAGCTTTAAAAAAACACCTAGATAAGATAAACCACATTAAAACTTAAATTAAAATGACAAAAAGGATAATAAAGTCATAATGGCCTTCTGAATATTCAGCACTCTTTTCACCTTCATAAGTAACTGTCCGTTGGTGAAGAGTTTGATACTAAATAAAAATAAGATGAAAAAAGACTTATGAGCATAGAGATGTTATACATGATACAATGATACTCAAAACGTCACATATGCTAACTTATATTATTCAGACCTTTGCTCTGCTATTGTTAAGACTTAATACAAGTGGAATCAGCTAAAATCTAGAAGTGCTTATATTTCTATCCTGAACAGGTGGCTGTTGAGTATAAAATAGCGATGAGTGAAGCCGTCTCTTTAAATATAAATTAAAAACAAATAAAGGAGAGATAGAACGCCATCTTTGAGAGGAAGAGAGCTGGTTTCATTTGTCTCTTTGGAATGTGGGAACTTTAAAAGAGGTCCACTGGAGTAAAGAAAAAAAATCAAAATTTGTTGTCCTGATTGGGAATTTTTTGAGGGTATATAATGTCCAAATTTCACAGCATTGTTTTTATTTTCAAAGCTTAACCCATTGTGCAAATGTACTACGCTTGGCAAAAATGCAGCTGGTGTTTCAGTACAGTGCGAGGACAGCGTCTCTGGTCTTGGGGTCATTCCTCGATGGGATCTGGTCCTTATTTGGTTATTAGAAAAGCAATGTTCAAAGGTAGAATCCTGGATTGCCGTGGTCCCCAGCTTTAGTGACCCCTTTAAGACATTAGTGTCCCATACCTGGTGAAAGACAACACAAGTCTATCAGCGGCTGTGGTTAGGGTCCGCAGACAGGTGTGGGTTAACAGCATTGATCTTCTGACAGAGGGTAAAAAAATAAAATAAAATAAAAAGAGGGCAAGGAAGTGCTAAAGTCACATAGTTGCATGCAGTCAACATTTCCGTTCAGGGTGTGGGATAACACAAACAGTGGCATGTGAAAATGTATTCACACCCATTGAACTTTCTTCACATTTTGTCAAACAAACTTCAATGCGTCTTTGTTGGGTTTTATGGGATAGACAAATTACCACATAACTTTGAAAAGGAACAAAAAAAATAATATATGTTTTTTTGCACGGTGGCGCAGTTGGTAGCACTGTTGCCTTGCAGCAAGAAGGTCCTGGGTTCAATTCCCAACCAGAGGTCTTTCTGCATGGAGTTTGCATGTTCTCCCCGTGCATGCGTGGGTTCTCACCGGGTACTCCGGCTTCCTCCCACAGTCCAAAGACATGCCTGTTAGGTTAATTGGTAACTCTAAATTGCCCTTAGGTGTATGAATGAATGAGTGTGTGCGTGGTTGTTTGTGTGTTGCCCTGCGATGGACTGGCGACCTGTCCAGGATGTACCATGCCTCTCGCCCTTAGACTGCTGGAGATGGGCACCAGCTCCCCCGTGACCCACTATGGAATAAGTGGTAGAAAATGACTGACTGATGACTGTTTTTTTTTTTTTTTTTACATTTTTCATCAAGTAAAATTTGGAAAACATGGCGTGCATCTGTATTCAGCCCCCTACACTTTGATACCCATCAATAAAATCCAGAGCAACTGACTGCCTTTAGGAAAAACAAAACAATGACATGATAGTCATTAATTGTGCTCTTCTAGAGTTGGAATACTTTTGTTTTTAGGAAGGAAAAACATTTTTCTTTTTAATGCGTTTTAATATTTACTTTGATCCATTTGGGAGAGACTGATCAATACTATTTTGAGAATATACACAATTGATCTGTAAAAAAGCTTTTTCCTTTAGAAAATATGTGCTACTCTTTTTTAATCATGCACATAAAGACTCTACAAAATACATTGAAGTTTGTGGTTGTAACATGATGAAATTTGAAAATGTTAAAAGCTTCCAAAAATACGATATCATCAGATAAACAATGCTAACATTTAAAGGATTGCATGATTTCCAAATTGAAACACTCTCGAGTAAAGCTGGTTTCCGCATATGCTGCTAACTTGTGTGTTTTGCTGTGTCATACGTCCATAAGGTCCCGCAGCCAGCTCTGAATGAGAAATCCAAAATCTGTACAAATCCTCTGTCATCCTCTAAGTCATCATGAAATGGTGCACTAATCTGCAACATACCAGCCATTAATGTGACAAAACCGGCCTGGCAGGAGCTCCGCTTCTAACACTCATCGAGTCTAGAGCAGCAAAAGGGGAGCCGGGCAGGAGAGAAAAAGCTAAAAGGTTTGAGTGGCGCCACAATGGCTGCCAAGTGTGTTTATAGAAGCGGAGGGGAAACTGGCGGCGGCCGCATGCATGCGTGTTATTTCGTGCACTGAACAAGCAGCAAATTACATCGACATGTATAGAATCCATCAAGACCAAAGTTCTCGCCTGTCAGGCTGCAGGAGAGGAGCAGAAGTGGTGTTTGAGTGAAGGAAGGGAGGGAGGGGCGGGACTCCGATCTGATTTTAAAATAGCAAGCAATGTTTAGGTGGCATCCTAAAAGGCTGTGGAGTCAAACAAAAGGCCAAATGGCACACTGGAAAAGACTGCAGGGAGGGCTGTGGTGTGGCCAGTTTTCGGTTTAAGGACACATGGTGCTGCGTAAATCATAGCTCTGGTGACAAGTTAACACATGTAGCAAAAAGGTCATGTCTCTAATCTTCACGTGAACATTCAAGCAAAAAAACTGGGAAAAGTTAGTACTTTTAACATCAATGCACACTGCGACCCTCTTTGGCTAGAGAAGGTAAAGTGAAGTCTTTATAATAGACCCATTCTGTGGCTGTCCTTTAGATATCCGGTGCTCTGCCATTTTAGCAGGGTTTACAAGCTTAACTAAATAGTATTAGTCATTCGTGTCTTATAAAAATTAAACTTATAGAGATGAAACTGCCTGAACTGTATGCAGTCTAAATTTAACTGAGAAGTCTTAAGGTTAAAAAAGATAAAGGCTCAATGTTGGAACAGGCAAGTTTTACTATTACTAGGCGACAGAAAATAAAATATGACAATAAAAAGCAGCACAGCTTTATTTTTATTTCTTTCCTCTTCTATTAACAGTACTATAGCCACCCACCAGGGCAAATGTGTTACATTTTATTGTCTTTTGCTTATTTAAAACATTTATATTGCTTATATGTCAACAAGCATAGTGTATCCATAGACGGGCTATTTCAAACTTCCATTAATGTAAACTGCTAGTTCCTGCAGCTACAAGCTGTGCTGTAATGCTAACGCTAGTTTGTACTTCAACAGGACCACCAAAAGGAGTTTTAATTTCCGTAACACTGATACAACTAACATCTTTGCTATTAGGTATTTAGAAGGTTTAATTCATTTTTATGTAGAGTAAAGAACCTCTCAGTCATATGACTAAAAAACAATTAGGCATGCAGTGACAAGCCAACACTTGTGTCGTCTACCTAAGACTCACCGTTAGCGACTGATTTGGTCTCTCTTCCTCCTGCCATCTGGAAATAAAAAAAAAAAAAACATAAAATGAAGGCTATAAAGCAGTAAAGACATGGAAATTTAATAAAACAAACCTGTACAACTGAACAAAAATGCATCCACCTCTCATGGCATTTTTTTCCCAACTGACATCACACTGTAAGCTTGTAATGAGTTCACTAACCACTACATGGCTTCCCATAGCCCAGACCACAGTCTAGGACCCACAGACCACAGAATTCATTACTGCAGATGGGTGTGCTGTTCCCCCGGGTATGGCAGAAAATGACAGAGACAGTTTATACAATATCCTTGTCGCACACTTTTCTTTGTCTGCAATCAGCATTTGCAGTCTTACAGATTTGTGTCACTCTTAAATGATTCGGAGCATCATGGATATTTTACTATCAAAGAAAACAAAAATAAACAGTTTCAAATGATTTTATTTATTCAGGGAAAAAAAGCTATCTAAGCACTTCATGAAAAAGTAACTGCCGCCAAAACCTATCAACTCACCCTTCTTTGCATAATATTTTAATTGAGTCACATTGGAGGGTTTGAGCATGAAAGACCTGTGTAAAAATCAAAGCCACGGATTTCCATAGTATTTATATCTAGACTTTAACTACGCCACTCCAATGCCTTTATTTGGTTTTTTTAAGCCTTTCAAGATGGACTTGTCGGTGTGCTGCATAACCTGAGGAGCACCTGGAGTTCACAAATCAATATCATTCCCTTTCAGGACTTTCTACAAGACAGCAGAATTCATGGTTTCATCATCAATTACATAATGTCATCCAGGTGCTGGAGCAGCAAAGCAGCTTGTTCTTTGGGAACTTTGAAACGGGTCTTTGTGTTCTTTGCCTTGAAACAATTGATACCATTTTGTGTCTTTCTTATTGTGACTCTCACTGTGGTTCAGTGGAGTCCCAATGTCTTAGAAATAGATTCATTACCCTTTCCAGAGAGACATAGATTAGATCTTTTAGCCTGCTTCATGTTGGTCAGACCGGTTCTGATGAAGTGATTCCTTGATTCTACAGATCTGGCAGGCTATCATTAACTGATTGAGTTTTTCAATTTTTACTGTTAATTTATTATTTAAAAGGGGGCCACTTCTATTCTTACACTGAGTTGTTTGATGGTCTGAAACATTTAAGTGTGAACAAAGGCAAAAACAGGAGAAGTCTGTAAGAGTGGAAATACCTTCTATCTGTATGTATAGAGAATTAGGTGTAACCGTGTATCGTTTAATCCGATTTATTTTGAAATGATATTCCATCAGGGATTTTCTCATGAAAAAAAACTATACGTTTCACCAATTTTAGCAGCAAAACATTCAGTGAAGCTGAGCAGAGAGCTGTGATTTGTGGCCATCAGAAGCTAGAGCAATGATGTGACAAAGCCACCAATGAAAAGTGTGAACACCCTGCATTTGGACACCAGTCACCCTGTTAAAGCCTTTATAACAAGCTGCTATCTGGACCTGGATAAATCTGCTTTGTTGCGGGTGTTCAAATGATTAAAATAGGGCTTGATTTATACGATTGTCTTTTTCAATGAGTTTGATTCTCTGGAAAGTAACTCTTGTTTAAGTTACAATCAGGCCCTCAGCCACACAGGCACAAAATATCTAATTCGGCACTGAACCTTATGGGCCCAATTGTTATTACAAGTATAATAAGCAGTGGTGTCCAAACAAAGCAGAACACAATGCAGCTGTGCTTGTGACAGAACAAAACAGCGTGACAGCAGAGCGTGAGGTCATTCAGACAAGCGCGTTGAGGAAACGCAGATTAATTGCTCCTTTACCTCTCCAGGCTGATTCCAGATTGAATGCCGAGGTCAACTAGCTGTGAGAGTTCTTTGAAACAAAAACAAACGAGTGATTGTTACTTCCATTACTGCCATGGCAGGGTCAAAATAACATGAGATTCTGGCTCTTCTCCCTCCTTCTCCTCCTCCTCAGCAAAATATTTTCTTGAGTGGCAACAACTGGACGCCAAGGAAAAGCATGAAAAGCTTTCCAAGACCACAAACCACTTCATGGCATAGTTAAAACTCCATCTGGATGTTGTAATGCTCAGCAAGCTCATTTTCTTCTCCGATCTGGTACTCTAATCGCCCGGCTCATGTTAGACGTAGACACAGAATGAGGGGAGATCAATAACAGCTACCTTTGTTGGAGTGGCGCCTTTGTTTTCCCATAGACTCCTCTTGTTGGTGACATCAACGGGTTTCAGGTCCTGTCAGAGTGAATCAGAGAACAAAAGGCAGGGACAGAGCGATTTATCTGTGGTGCTCAGCAACTGTAGATCTGGTTGATTTAGATGGAGGCAACAGGGACAGATAGGAGGGAGAGTGAGGAGGAGGGGAACAAACAGCACCCTCATCCCTAAACCTAACATGGCTTACTTTCATCTGCTTTTAGGTTTAAATTATTCTCAGTTTTAGAATAATTTGTACACAAAGTCACCAGAATGTCCTGTTCTCTTGACCCCCTTACAGATTTTTTCTTTTTATTTATTTTGGCAACCTTCAAAAATCTAATATCTACAAATTCCAACATCTCACTAGCGTAATTACCAAGAAGTCTTATACTTTATGAATTTTGGCCCACTATTCTTTGCACAATTGTTTGAATTCAGCCACACTGGATGGTTTTTAAGCATGAAAGCCTTGTTCAAGTTTACGCCACAGCACCCCAGTCTGGACAAGTCGTCCAAGTCCTGAATAAGCAAATCGGACCCAGACCTTCACACTAATGCCACCAGGTGTGACTGTAGATTCGTTTTGAACTAGATGTAATGGGGCACTCATCTTCCAGAAAGGTTGTGCAACAGCATCTGAATTGGGTTTAAGACTTTGACAAGGCCACTTCACTGAGCCGTTCAAAGGTGGATGTGAATGTGACTTCTCATCTGTTTTTTTTACACTTTGAGATCTGTTAGTCTTCTTCATGTCGTCATACAAGGTCCAATATTTTTTAAGTCTGGTATTAATCAGCCCTGAGTGTTACTGAACTTAGGTAATCACAGATAATTCATAATTTAACCAAGGGGGTGATACCTTTTATCACATAAGACCAGGTTGGTTTGAAAACATTTCCTCCCTCAATACATGATTATCTTTGTCTGATATTTTAATGATCTGTAATATTTCAAAAGGGAGAAAAACAGAAGATATCTGTAAGGGGGCAAATAATTTTTCCCAGCTCTGTATATGCTTGACAGAGAACAAGATTTTTTCCACTATATGGTTTTATGCAAATGATTGTTTGCTATCGATTCTTAATAAACTTTAAGTACAACTCCTGTATGACAGTGACCCTAATGTCAACAATTTCCATCTGTATGTGGATGTTGAAGACAACTATATTTGTGGCCACCAGGTGGTGCCAAATAGATGACGAGCCCACCAGACTCAGATCCTTGCATCATTTAGACAATGGCGAAAAAAAAACCTGTCCTGCAGGAACAAAGCAGGCCTGAGGAAAGAGTCGGAGTCAGCTGAACTTTTTTATTGAAAGGGATTGATTGTAGCTCAGATGTTGCAGGGTGAAGGTTCTCTTGCGAAACTGAAAAAGAGTTCAACAAAAAAAAATCTTCTTTCTTTAACATGGTTGTTAAAGATGTAGACCATTTTAGTCTAGCTTCTTAGCATTAAAGCTGTAACTAAAGCCCAGAAACTACAGGAATCCCTCATGAACGAATGATCGTTTTTTTGGTTTCACACAACCCGCAGCAGGTATATTTTTCTTCTTTCTTTCCAGCATGAGGTCTTAGAGCATTTCTACCTGTAAATATTTGTATACATTTTTTGCTTTATAAACCACTGAATGCACTTCTGAGCTGTGCTTTAAATGTAGACTATTTCCTGGCAGCGACCTACCGTTGGCCTTCCTCCTGACGTCTTGCCGCTCTCTGGGGTTTTATTCAGCCAGTCGTTGATGCGGCCTGCCACGCCCGTCTTTATCACAGCTGCTTCCTGTTTGTACAAGGTCAAGGGTCAGCCAAGCTTGCAGGAATCACTAGTCATTCAACAGTATTTACACTTCTTGAACTTTTCACATTTTGTCACTGACCAAAACAAAGGAACATGTGATTGGGGAGGAATAGTATACCTTGCTATTAAAATGTGTTACAAATAAAAAAGCCCTATTTACCCTGATACCCCTGAATAAGATTCAGTGCAACCAACTGCTTTTAAAAGTCACCTAATAAGTAATTTGTCAATTTAAACTTTTTTTTTTTTTTTTTTCAAAATGCAATATGTGGTAGGAACAAAACACTGCCCCAAACCCTGAAGACACCATCTCTGTGGTGAAACCTGGTAATGGCAGTATTGTACTTGACTTAGACTTTACATCGGGGTGGAGGTTCACTTTCCAGCAGCACTGTGAGCCTTACTTGGAGTATGGCAATATCTGATTCTTTCCATTCAATCTGACTGAGGTCTATGCATTATGCAAAGAAAAATGACCCAAAATTTATTGCACGTCTCCAGGGGCGGGTTTTGACTGGGAGACCTAAAACGTTTTTCATGGTACTTTGCCAGAACCCTTGCTGTTTCTCATAAGGGTTCCACTGTGGAGTCTAAACCAGGGGAACTGACGCTGGTGGGCGACTCCTCCCACTGGAGCAGTGTCACTCAGCCACTGGGTGTGGAAGAAAAACTCCCACTGTGAAAATAAAATCCCTGATTTTAAGAAATAAAATTTTAACTGATGATTTGGTCACAGCAACTACACCTTTTAACATAAATAGAGCCACTACAAAGTCCATAGAAAATTGATTTTGAAAGGCTTGATGCAGTGAAACTGAATTAAAATCACTTGGAAGTCAGTGGAAGATTGTAACATTGACAGGAATTTAAAAAAACAAGCCTGAGAGATGTGTCCCAAAGGGTTATCACACACACAGAGCAGAAGGTGCCTTGTTTCTTAAATATCTGTGAATGATGAAAAAAGGTTCCTATTGTGAAAAATGGGCCTCAAATGTACAGAGCTGGTAGAGGCATATCCTAAAAGACCTCTAGTTGTTACCGCAGCAAACAGTGGTTCTACAAAGTGCTGACTCAGAGGGACTTAAATCAAACTCCACGGAAAATTTGTGTCCGTTTCCTCCCGCTTCACAATTTTGCACTACTTTGTATTGGTCTATCTCATATAACTCTAACAGAATACATTGAAGTTTAAGGCAGTGACATGAAAGTATGTGAAAAGGTTCATGGGTAATGAATGTATGTGTCACTATGTAGCTTATCTGTACAATTTTATAATTTTCTTTTTACCTTAAAAGGGCTTCCGCCACTTCCGGGTGAGCCGAACACATTGCCTTTCTCCCACATGCTCTTAATGTTTCGTACATCAGTGACCACTGGAAGATCCAAAACGGTGGAGCGAGGGGATTTGGACTCCTTGGTCTCTCGCTGTGTCAGGTGAAACGGGGATAGCAGCTGTAATTATGCCTCAGACATGTTTTATAATAAAAAAAATATATATATTTGGTTCCCATGCGTTGAGTTTTTGTGCCTTCCTTCTCTCGTATTGTCCCCGTGAATAAACCTTTTCATTCCCACGTACCATTGCATAGCAGTTTAATTCTTTTGGTTGCATTTGATTAAATTTAAAAGATTTAGATTTAAAAAAAATATGAAAGTGTTCAATTTTAATGTCTAGCATAATGAAAAACACACAAGGGCGAAAGGAAAAGGGCCCACAAAGAATTCATTCTAAATTTCAGGAGGAGGTAACATGAAGGGAGATGGCATATGCAACTCTGTAGCCATCTTTTAAAGCATTTTGGGTTTTATACAAAGAAATTCACTGACAAAAGAGCTACTTGCAGTTTGGCCTCTGTGAAATGGACCACATGTTTGAAAATAACCAAAAACAACTGACCTGAGCAGCTGAGGTGTACTGCTCCAGCCTGTTGTCTATCTTGGACACCACAGGAGAATGAGACGCCTTCACAGAGCTACAGAGATTATAAGCAGATCAAGCTCATTTCAATTTCATACAAAGATTACCTGAGGGAAATCAAAAAGCATTTTTTAAATGACTATTAGGGTAAAAAATCTATCAATCCAAACCAGCCCTGTGTGAAAAAAAGACTCCCCTCCCCCTATATTAGATAATAAATAAAAAAAGTGACTTCAGCTTCACTAGCCTCATCCAGGCCTGATTGCCATCAAGAAATCACATCATCTAAAGGTCTGCAGGCCTTGCCTCAGTCGAGATCACAGTTCATGATTCAGAAATAAGACACTGGGCCACAATGACATCTTTGGGAGAGTTCTACGTCCAAACCACTGCTGACTAAAAAGAACACAAACACACATCTCACTGTTTGCCAAAAAAACATCTTGATGAAAACTTCATATCAGAAAAGGAACATCTAACTGACAGTCAAACATGGTGGTGGCAGGGTGATGCCATGGGGCTCCTCTCCTCCTGCAGGACCTGGAACAGCTCGTCGTATTTGATGGAACTTTGAATTCTGCTCCTTAGCAGAAAATCTCGAGTAAGGAAGCCAGATCATCAGTTTGTGATTTATGCTGAAGTGCACCTGGGTTATGCAGCAGGAATCTAATCCAAAGCTCACCAGGAAGCCAACTTCTGAAAGGCCCACTAAAACAAAACAGTTGGAGTGGCTGCCAGCATAACACGTATACTAAAAAAACCCTTCCAATATGGCTGAATTAAATTCTACTAAAAATAAGGTTTAGTGGGGGGGTTACTGCTACACAGGGTCAGGTTGGTTTGAGAAGATCTTTTCATTTAATAAATGAAATTAACATTAGAATGTACACGGGTTGGATAATGAAACTGAAACACCTGGTTTTAGACCACAATAATTTATTAGTATGGTGTAGGGCCTCCTTTTGTGGCCAATACAGCATCAATTCGTCTTGGGAATGACATATACAAGTCCTGCACAGTGGTCAGAGGGATTTTAAGCCATTCTTCTTGCAGGATAGTGGCCAGGTCACTACGTGATACTGGTGGAGGAAAACGTTTCCTGACTCGCTCCTCCAAAACACCCCAAAGTGGCTCAATAATATTTAGATCTGGTGAGTGTGCAGGCCATGGGAGATGTTCAACTTCACTTTCATGTTCATCAAACCAATCTTTCACCAGTCTTGCTGTGTGTATTGGTGCATTGTCATCCTGATACACGGCACCGCCTTCAGAATACAATGTTTGAAACATTGGATGCACATGGTCCTCAAGAATGGTTCGGTAGTCCTTGGCAGTGACGCGCCCATCTAGCACAAGTATTGGGCCAAGGGAATGTCATGATATGGCAGCCCAAACCATCACTGATCCACCCCCATGCTTCACTCTGGGCATGCAACAGTCTGGGTGGTACGCTTCTTTGGGGCTTCTCCACACCGTAACTCTCCTGGATGTGGGGAAAACAGTAAAGGTGGACTCATCAGAGAACAATACATGTTTCACATTGTCCACAGCCCAAGATTTGCGCTCCTTGTACCATTGAAACCAACGTTCGGCATTGGCATGAGTGACCAAAGGTTTGGCTATAGCAGCCTGGCCGTGTATATTGACCCTGTGGAGCTCCTGATGGACAGTTCTGGTGGAAACAGGAGAGTTGAGGTGCACATTTAATTCTGCCGTGATTTGGGCAGCCGTGGTTTTATATTTTTTGGATACAATCCGGGTTAGCACCAGAACATCCCTTTCAGACAGCTTCCTCTTGCGTCCACAGTTAATCCTGTTGGATGTGGTTCGTCCTTCTTGGTGGTATGCTGACATTACCATGGATACCGTGGCTCTTGATACATCACAAAGACTTGCTGTCTTGGTCACAGATGCGCCAGCAAGACGTGCACCTACAATTTGTCCTCTTTTGAACTCTGATATGTCACCCATAATGTTGTGTGCATTTCAATATTTTGAGCAAAACTGCTCTTACCCTGCTAATTGAACCTTCACACTCTGCTTTTACTGGTGCAATGTGCAATCAATGAAGACTGGCTACCAGGCTTGTCCAATTTAGCCATGAAACCTCCCACACTAAAATGACAGGTGTTTCAGTTTCTTTGTCCAACCCCTGAATGTACTTGAATGTACTTAGGTTATCTTTGTTTAATGATAGAAGTGGAAAAAGAAGAGATATAAGATAGAATAGAAGAAATCTATATTTTTACAAGAGCCTTACCGATCATCTCTCTTAAATCAGTAAAAACAGCATAATTTACAAAAGCTTGGTTTATAAGACCAAAAATGACCAAACTATACCTTTTCTGTGCTGACTTGTTCAGGAATTCTGCTCTTTCTCCAATCTGAAAAATAACATTCAAACAAGTTAAACACATGCTGGGCATCCTTCCAAAATTCTTGTGAATGAAATATTTTCTCACTTAAAAGATTGAGGTCAATATGAGGACAAATCATTTAAAATACCCACTGAGCTTTGATAACACCCAACTTCAAACCTTCTTGTTCATGTTTAACATCTGATGTCCAATTTTAGCTCATTTTCATGATCTGCTCAATAGGTTAGATTCTGCTTATCAAAAAAGTCCGTCATTGTTCCCTGTGTGCGAAAGCTGCTCTCCAAACAAGCACATACATGCACAAAACCCAAGACAAACAGAGCGAGCTCTTTCCTTTCCCCGCAGTAAGACTGTGGGAACCTCAGAGGATTGTTTATGATATACACCACATGAAGACTTTGAGAGGGGGCAGCATTCCTCAGTCACAACGTTCTATAGATGGACAAAAGACAAATGCTAAGAAAAAGCTCTCTTTCCTCCCTGCTATTTTTCTCTGTGAAAACAGACCTTTTGCATGGCTGCTACCAAATGTTAAAGTTCCAAATATAGTCTCCGGACAGGAAATTCCCCATTCTCAGACGCGTTTTTAAAGAGCTGCATCCATCCGAACGCAGTTACAGTAATCCTGTTAACTCTAATCGCTTTCCTGCACATCCCTGCAGCCTGTCCTTCATTTAGCCTGCTGTCCATTTCTGCCAGAGAACACTCTGCTTTATCTACAACACAAACCAGGGTTATGTTGGTTGACGGCTGATAACGTGAAGGTGAGTTGTGGGTTGCACTATGAGCTTTTTCTTAGTGAGGCATAACTATGCTTTGAAATGTACCAGGATGCATAAAAATGGCCATTGTCAACCAAACCAACAAAAATGTGTACAGGCAAAATAAATAAGGGAGAAAAATGTATATTCTCAATTGCATGGATGTTTTTGTTTTAAATCTGAAATAGGTTTTTGACAGGTCTCACTGAGGCAGCAAATTCACTCAGCACATAAATTGAGCAGGAAATCGCTCAATTTCTGGATGAAAACCAAAACAAAAAGAAAAGCTGATAGAACTCAGCTTGTGCAATTTTACATGGTACAACAGCAGCAAGATGAAATTGATTCAACTGTTTTTAATACATTTCCCCTATTTATGGGACTGGTACACCCAGAAAGAGAACAAATAGATGTCACAAAGGCCATAAGAAATGTAAAAGGCTGTATTCATCAATCTTTACACATTACTGTTATAAATGACTCAGTAAAAACATCTGAGAATGTGTTTTCATCCTAGTTTCCCTGCTGACCCTCCAATAGGTTCTGAGCGTAGCTTATCTCATAGCTGCTTCTTTGTACCACGTTCAGTAGCGTCTACTGACCTCTACTACTCCGATGAGTGAGACAGAGAACAGGCTTGAGGGGAGGGCTGCAGAAAAGGTGCTTATTTGATATGCAAATATCACACGACAATGTCTGAATTGTCCAAAATACCTTCACTTAAGCGCCTACGGTACGCAGTGATCTAAGGGGTCAATCCATGTGAATGACTGGTGACTCAAAAAGACAAACTATTCTGAGCCAAATCTGACTGCACTTTTCTGACGAGACAAAGAAATTGAATCAAAATGTAATATTTGCCTAAACATTTATCTTTCAAATCCAGGTTAATAAATGATTTCGATTATGTCTTAGAAAAAGGGATTGTGGTTTAAAGTGTAGCCTAATATTTCTTCCAGTGAATATTTCCTGGATTAAAAAGAGTTGCCCAAAGCTGACTTCTTACAAATAAATACATCTAAAAATTAGCCAGGTCATGATAAATTTGAACCAGGGACAGTTAACACTTTTAAACAATGGGCAGAAAGGGGCATGACAGCTATATGCAAAATAATTAAAACGGGGAAAGAGATTAGTGAATAGCAAATGAAAGACACACCAACTAAGAAACCAGGACCTTCAGGTATTACTACAACAAAATCAAGCTAGAGAGGGAGGAAATTAACCCAATTATTACTACATTTGTACAAGTGTATGGTAATTCTACACCTAAGACTCTGGATAAAAGTTTGATACAGAGACGGAACCATTCTACTCTATATGGTAGGACTTAGTAGAACAAGGAACTGAATGAAGCGATTCCAGAAGACAAATGGTATCAGGTGTGGAAAACACAAATGAACACAACCCACTCACAAAGATGGAGGGAATTAGCTTGGAACAATCAAATTCGCTACTTTATTACACCCAAAATTACAAGCAAACATATAAGAACAGGACAGCCATGTTGGAGATTATGTGATCACATGAACTCAACACATATTCTTGAATTGGAGGAAAATTCGGCCCTTCTGGAATGGAATTTCTTTGGTTTTCTGTAAGGTCTTGGGGAATATGATCCCATTAACAGGACAAGTGATGTATCTAGGTTATATACAAGGAAAAGAGACCACAAGGCAAAGATGACCAAGATTTAATCAAAATGTTCCTGGCTGCTGCCAAAAAAAAGCTATCACTAGACAACAGCTTAAAGCACCTGTACCAACACAAGATGAATGAAGGAAAATAATAGAAGAAAAACATTAAATTGGAGAAACTAACCTACAAAATTAGACTGAAAGGAGGACCGTATCAAAAAGATGTTGAAAAATGAACGTGAGCTAAAGAAAAAGATGTAAAATTGCAAGTTATCTGTACATGCAGATAATGTTCTTGTTTTTATGGTTTCTCTGTTTTTTTCTGTTGTTTGTTTCATTGTACTTTAACGATTAAGAAATACAAGTTGGAAAGATTGTATAATATGTGTAGTGAGATGGAACAGAAATAAAGAGCACACATTTCAACAATATCACAACTTCAAAATCCTTCACTGGTAATATTTCTACTACAGGACATGCAGACACACATGCATAAAAACTCAACACACGTGCACAAGAGTACCTACAGTGAACATGATGACAAAGTAAGGCTGTGTCTGGAAGGTGGAGAATTGAAATTTATTTACAACCCCTCCTCAGCAAAGTTCAAGACTCTGGTGCGCTCAGAGCTCACCATCAGAGCCACTATTTAGTCTGGGGTCTCTCTGGGCCAGCACCATATAACAACTAAATGCCCATAATTAGATTTTCTCCACATGCTGAAAATCCCCCTTGATTTTCAGCATGTGGGAGTTGACTTTTGGCAACACTGGAGACATTTATTCACATTTAAGTTAATTAAACCTTCCTTAGCTGTGACAGTTTTATGAAAAAGCAGGGGAGGAGACGCAGACAGGTGATTTTTTATTATGTGAGTTAATTTGTGATAGACAGGATAAGGTATCTGCTGAATTGTAAAGAGTTACTGCATCTCTCCCCATCTGTGCACGATGCATAATCTCAGGGAGATTAACTTCATAAAAAAGAGCTACAGGCAGCGAAAAGGGGCTGATGTTGGTCAGTCAAATCTTTATCTCTTTAAATATTTTGGGTATTGAGTGAAAGCTTTGAGGGTTTAAGGCTGGGGATGTTGGTCCCGGTTTTTGGTTGGTTCTCGGGGCCTGGTGCCTTAACCTAGCCTTGGAACTCGGTGGATGTGCCTGTGCCTTCCCTCCTTTGTTGGAACTCTGTGAACGGGAGTGCCTATTGGGGTCAGCTGGGGAGCATTTTGCCCCCCAGTCCTTTCCTCCTCAACCCTGGACACCTCCCTCCACCTGTTCCATCACACTACCAGTCATGTATGGCCTTGTAGTGCGGATGTGTCATTGGAGTGCCTCGAGGGTTTTCCATCTCCACAGGAGCTGGCCGGCCTAGTTGGTGCGACAGGGTGTGCCGTGCGGCCGGCGTGCTAGGCTGCCTCTGAAATTGAGGTGTGCGGATGGCGGGATGCCCGGTCTTTGCCGTGCTGTGGTGGCCCTTCTCCGATGCTTCCTTCTGTGGCTCTGGCCCCTGGCCCGGCGCAGGTGCTGCGGTCAGAGTCAAGTGGGTGGGGCGGTGGAGCACATCTTGCACCTGCACTGGAGTGGCTGGTGGGTTTGTGCTCACCCTGAGGTGATTGGTCGGCCTGGGTGCCAGGTTGGAGCATGCTTCTCTTTCATTGACAGGTGGGCTGGGGCTGCTGGCATTGCTGGGTGGGCTTGGCAGTGTGCTGCTCCGCTGGCTGTCATGTCGGGGGGATTGGGGCGGCGGGCAGGAGGATGTTCTGAAGTGGTTGCAATGTGTGGGGTGGGGGGTTGGGTCCTCTTTTTGGATGTGTGGTCACTTACATTTGGATTGGCTGAGCGGTGATGGTGGAGCTGAGCTGGTATGTATTTCTCCCTGGGCTGTTGTTGCATTGGTGGCGATGTGGTTTGTTTATTTGGTTGTGGGGGTCGTTAGCCCCGGGTGTGTGCCGCCATGTGGATGTGTCTTCAACAGCTTGAAGGGTGGTGGAGCACATCTGTGGGGTTCTGCCCCTGTGGGGAGGGGGATTCATGGTATTTGGGTTCGGCGGCATGTGTTCCACATCTATGTCCTGGTTGGGGTTGCCTCATGGGGAATTTCATGTTGGTGTTCATTGGAGGTGAAATTAGAATTCATTGGGGAGCTAGGGCTGCTTTGTCCTGGGGTGGCTCTGGTTGGCAGGCTCGTTTGGACCAGGTAGACCCCTCTTGTGTACGTGATCCCCTCTCCAGATGGGGACAGGGTTTGTTGGGAGCTGGGGTTGGGGCGGGGGGTCATGGCCCGGGGTCGTTCGGTTTGGGCGGTGCCACCACTAGTCTGGGCTAGGGTGACCTGCCTGTCCCCACCCCAGAATGAAGAGGGACTACCTCCTGGGCCTTGGGGCTGATTGCCCCTCTGGGGTATTGGTACAGGGAGTGTATGTATGGAGAGTGTAAGTGAGTGTACGATGTCCCTTGTTGTGTGTCTTTACGTTGGGTGTGTGGGTCTGAGTGTTTTTATGTGTATGCATAAGGGTGGGAGGGTGTGATTGTGAATGTGTGAGCCTATTTTTTTGTCAGGGTGGGTCTTGGGCTGCTCCCTCTCCTGGACTCACTGCTGTTCACTGGTGTCTCTGCCCACTAGAGTGTATTGGTGGTTTTCAGTGCTTTGGTGTGTGCCGGCTCACTCCCGGTGGCTTCTTGCCAGGGCCTGGGCCCCCTCGTCTGTAGGGCCTCTACTTGGGGGGTTATGTGCCCCAGGGTCTCTGGGTCCATTGGCTGGATATGCTTGGGCGTAGATGGCTGCCGATGGGGCATGTGGGTTCGTCACTGCAGCAATGAGCCCACATGCCCACAGGGGTTGCAGTAGTCCCGGTGGTGGTCCTCCCCGGTTTCCTGTTCTCTAGGCGGCCTTTCAGGGCCGGAAAACATCAGAAAACTACAACTAAATTAATCAAGTGTTTGTTCCATATTTTGCTTAGGTCTAGAATAATATTAAAAATGTTATAGTATAATATTGATCAATATGCTTTATTATTTTTGCTGCATTAGAAATAAAGTGTTCGATGCATGCATTAGGGTCGTAATGCCATACAGTAGGAACCTTATTCCAGCCCATGTTTACGTTTTACATGCTTCAACAGCAGAAACAAGTTTATATCCGACCAGAAAACATCCCATTCTACTTTAATACGGCACCAACAGCCTAATAAAGTTCTATGGGTGGATTTTTCATTCCAACATTTTAAAAGTTTCATGTTTCAGCCTTACTTGGCTCCACAGTAACAGGTGTCACCATTACTTGTGAAGAAAGGAGCCTCTAGTGTAAATGCAGGGGAATTAAACCATGCTCACACTTTGTTAAACCGTAATGCCATAGGAATTTTACTCCAGGTTAATAACATACCGTGAGAATCTTGCACAGGTCCATCCCTAATAGAGACAGGTATAGAAGCCAAAAAAGCAACAGAATTTTAGGTTTAAAGGAGAAATTTCAGGGGGTTTTTTTGTTTAGTACTGAATCTATACTTCAGTTTTACATTAATCTAGATGATTAAACAGTTTTATACATGTTTAAATACATCTTTAAAATTAACCAGATCAGTTTCAGAATGTATAATTTTGGTGGTTCCACGATAGATATTTAGGACTTTTTTACGGCATGCACCATCAGTAAATAGGATGCTTAGAAGAAAGGAAAACTATAAAAAAAAAATGCTTAAAGTAAACTTGAACTGACAGCTTGAGAAGGCGAGCTTACCTTCAGAGAAGATCCTCGAGAACCGACACACTTGAATGGCTTCCCCTCCCCGTCCACGATGTCGTCAACCTTCTGTCTCTTCTCGGCAGCCTCAGCCCTTCTTCTTTCAATCTCCTCTTTCATCTTCCTCTTCTCCTCCTGAAGCAGACAGACAGACAGACAAGGCAGGGTTGATCAGGGTTTTCGTTTTACGCATATTTGATTATTCATTTTGTTATTGCAGGTGTTTCTGGACACTGTTGAACCTGTAATCTGCTAATTATGCTGTATGCATATACATGGACCGTGAAAAAACCCTACCCAGCCATTTGTAAGGCTTTAGGACTGTAGAGAACCACAGTCAGTCATTTTCAACAAGTGCAGAAAACATGGAACAGTGTTGAACCTTTCCATGAGAGGCAGATCTACCCAAGATTCTCTATAAAGCCAATTAAATACTGACACAGGAGGCCACAAAAGAACCCAGAACAACATCTAAAGCCCTGCAGAATAGCTTACCTAAGTGTGCAATAATAAGAGACTGGGCAAACATAGCATCAATGGACAAGTTCCAAAGCCAACTTTGACTGTATTGTTGGTACCATGAATTCTGCTTTCTAGCTTAAAATCCTGAAGAGAATGTCCAGCCATCAATTTGTGACCTTCAGTTCAAGAGGGTTCTCCTCTGATTGGCTCAAAAACAAAAACAACTTAGAATATGTTTAAATACAAAGACAGTGCAAGGACAAGGATTTCTTTCATAAAATTATTATGCGTTATAGACTCAACTATCAACAGAATTAATACAGGTCCTTCTCAAAATATTAGCATATTGTGATAAAGTTCATTATTTTCCATAATGTCATGATGAAAATTTAACATTCACATATTTTAGATTCATTGCACACTAACTGAAATATTTCAGGTCTTTTATTGTCTTAATACGGATGATTTTGGCATACAGCTCATGAAAACCCAAAATTCCTATCTCACAAAATTAGCATATCATTAAAAGGGTCTCTAAACGAGCTATGAACCTAATCATCTGAATCAATGAGTTAACTCTAAACACCTGCAAAAGATTCCTGAGGCCTTTAAAACTCCCAGCCTGGTTCATCACTCAAAACCCCAATCATGGGTAAGACTGCCGACCTGACTGCTGTCCAGAAGGCCACTATTGACACCCTCAAGCAAGAGGGTAAGACACAGAAAGAAATTTCTGAATGAATAGGCTGTTCCCAGAGTGCTGTATCAAGGCACCTCAGTGGGAAGTCTGTGGGAAGGAAAAAGTGTGGCAGAAAACGCTGCACAACGAGAAGAGGTGACCGGACCCTGAGGAAGATTGTGGAGAAGGGCCGATTCCAGACTTTGGGGGACTTGCGGAAGCAGTGGACTGAGTCTGGAGTAGAAACATCCAGAGCCACCGTGCACAGGCGTGTGCAGGAAATGGGCTGCAGGTGCCGCATTCCCCAGACCTGGGCTACAGAGAAGCAGCACTGGACTGTTGCTCAGTGGTCCAAAGTACTTTTTTCGGATGAAAGCAAATTCTGCATGTCATTCGGAAATCAAGGTGCCAGAGTCTGGAGGAAGACTGGGGAGAAGGAAATGCCAAAATGCCAGAACTCCAGTGTCAAGAACCCACAATCAGTGATGGTCTGGGGTGCCGTGTCAGCTGCTGGTGTTGGTCCACTGTGTTTTATCAAGGGCAGGGTCAATGCAGCTAGCTATCAGGAGATTTTGGAGCACTTCATGCTTCCATCTGCTGAAAAGCTTTATGGAGATGAAGATTTCATTTTTCAGCACGACCTGGCACCTGCTCACAGTGCCAAAACCACTGGTAAATGGTTTACTGA
The DNA here is from genome assembly GCF_021462225.1 of Girardinichthys multiradiatus. Classification (NCBI taxonomy): domain Eukaryota; kingdom Metazoa; phylum Chordata; class Actinopteri; order Cyprinodontiformes; family Goodeidae; genus Girardinichthys; species Girardinichthys multiradiatus. The sequence continues at coordinate 12,263,966 of NC_061809.1, forward strand.
CCATGGTATCACTGTTTTCAATTGGCCTGCCAACTCTCCTGACCTGAACCCCATAGAGAATCTGTGGGATATTGTGAAGAGAACGTTGAGAGACTCAAGACCCAACACTCTGGATGAGCTAAAGGCCGCTATCGAAGCATCCTGGGCCTCCATAAGACCTCAGCAGTGCCACAGGCTGATTGCCTCCATGCCACGCCGCATTGAAGCAGTCATTTCTGCAAAAGGATTCCCGACCAAGTATTGAGTGCATAACTGTACATGATTATTTGAAGGTTGACGTTTTTTTGTATTAAAAATACTTTTCTTTTATTGGTTGGATGAAATATGCTAATTTTGTGAGATAGGAATTTTGGGTTTTCATGAGCTGTATGCCACAATCATCCGTATTAAGACAATAAAAGACCTGAAATATTTCAGTTAGTGTGCAATGAATCTAAAATATATGAATGTTAAATTTTCATCATGACATTATGGAAAGTAATGAACTTTATCACAATATGCTAATATTTTGAGAAGGACCTGTACAAGACAAATCAAACTGATTTAGTTCAACTATTAAAGCAGGTCACAGGCCTGTTAAATTACTCAAAACAAATTTTTATTTACAGTTGGCCCCTCTGCCAGACAACGGCCCATTTGGACAACAACCTTACAAACAGCTACAAAAACCAATTAACGTACAAGCCATTTGTAGTGAATTCAGACAATGGCTGGTGCTTGGCGGTGTGTCAACCCTCTCCAGCTTCCTTGTCTTGGTTAATTAGTCTCTCTGTATCTCTGGGCCATCTTTTAATTACCAACCAAAAGGCCTCATTAACATTACACAAGAGGAGGAGAAATGGGGCTGATAGCGAGAGATGGGCCGCCACGTTCAGTGCCAAGATCAACAAAGACGACCAGTCAGGGCGACGGCAGAGAGCGGGGGCCTCAGGGCGAGCAGATAGAAGGAGAACCAACGACACCTCCATTTAGGCGAACATGAAGACACAAAGGACGATACATAGAGATACATCAGGGTCAGGCTGCTTGTGAGAGGAAGAGGAAAGAGCGACAGATGGAGGTTAAAAGTTACTAATAGGGCAATTCATGAGAACAGTGTTTTTCTAGCCTCTGCCAACACAGAAGTGGGGAGAAGAAAAAAGGAGAAGGTGCTTCTAGTGAAAGACCTTACCTCGTCTCTGGCTTTCCGTTCCGCCTCCTCCTGCTTCCGCTGCCTCTCCTCCTCCTCCAGCACCTTCCTCCTCTCCTCCCGCTTCCTCTTCAGCTCCTCAAGCTCCACTTCGGCCTCCTGCTGCTTCTGCCTCATCCTTTCGAACTCCTCGCTTTCTGCATCATCGCGCCGGCGCTTCAGCTCCTCCAGCTTGCGCTCTGCCTCCAGGCGGGCATCGTCATCCTGCTCGTCGCCAGCAGTCACCTCAGGGGAACGGACGCTGCCGCGGCTGAGGCAGAAACGGGAACATGGATTAAGGTTACCTCTTGACATTTGATCTGGACTTAATATTTAAACACAGACAAAGAGATTTTATCTTGCAGAAAAAACAAAACTATACTCCTTTGAACTGGTAATACATTGCACTGCAAAGGTTTCTTGCAAGTCTTCTGTTGCAAAACTAAGAGTCATCATCCAAAACACTTGCAGCTGTAATTGCAGTTCTATAAAGTATTCACTAATGTGGGCTAAATACAAATACATGCCACACATTTCGGATTTTTTATTTGCAAATAATGTTAAAACATAGCCAGGTTGGCCTTTCTTACTTTGTGTTGACCTTTTACATAAAATCCCAATAAAATACACTAAACGCTGTGGGTGTAGCTTGTCAAAATGTGGAAAACTTTAAGGGTTATAAATACTTTTTTATGCACGACAAAAACATGTTTGCTTGAAAAAAAAAAAAAAACACATTTAGATTAGCTTTCTAGGTATTTTTCAAAGCCTCAGGGAACGTGTTAAAGCCTCAGTGAAAAATAAATGTCAAACTGCAACTCGAGTATAAGTTGCTGCCCCTGCATCATATCCAAGCGCTTGAAAGAAAACAAAAATCAAAGGTACGCATATTTTCTCCAACCAGTAAGTAACCGTGATCTTTGGCTGGACTTGGTTCTCTCAGGTGACGAGTAATGCAGTGGCGCTGCATAACATAAGCTTTATTTCTCAGTAATATCTTATTGCCAGCTAATGCACAATGTATTGGAGAGTTGGAAAGGAGGGACAGACAAAGATACAGGTGGACCTGATGGATGGACAGATGATTTGCTGGATGGATGAAAAGATTGTTGGTAAGAATAATAGATGGATGAATGAATAGAGAATACAAATACTTTAAACAAATTCCACAATCTTCCCCATGATGACTTTCCATGATGACTAAGGAACCCAGTTTAAACTGGGGGAAAGGTTCATAAATATTTAAAGAAACTGTAGCTTCAGTGCAAGAAGCAGACAATGACTCAGCATGTGCATACCTGAGAGTCCTCTCGGGTGTCTTGTGCTGTTTGGGAGCCGCCTCGCCATGCAGCCCTCCGTTATGCTTCATCTGGTCCTCCTGAGACTCTTCCCTCTCGTTGACCTGCCGCCACACACAGACAAACAACAACGATAGTGAGGTTTCAGAAACAAGGGGCAGAGATGCAGGAAAAGGAGGCGTGGTTGATTGTGAGGAAAATCCAAATGAAATGTGACTGAAATGTGACGTGTTGTTCAAGTGGAAGACTTGCATCAGGAACACAGTGATCACTCTGTGGAGCATAACCGAGCGCTTAAAAAGTAGCCTTAGTTACGGTGCGAACCACACCACAGATATGAGGTGCTGGGGTAATTTCAGTGTCCTGCACTATTAATCACACTTAATTAGCAAGATATTTTTTTTTTTGCTCTTTGCTGAACTCCTAGAGGTCTGATTATGAATCTCAAACACAACTTGAGACACTGAAGTTACCCAGGGAGATCTTTCTTTAAAGTGGTGCAGCACACCTATACTGAAGTTCTTACCGCATGTATGATACCTCATTATCCTGATTGCTGTATCTCAGATACCTCAAAGTCCTCTTCAATGTCATTTAGTAATACACGCTTGCTCTCTGTTGGGATATCTACATAATCATCCTCAGGTACCTCTTCAGCCTCCCCTGATGCTACTGAATCCTCCTCAGCCTCTGAGTTTGCTGACTTGGCCTGATTTGAACTTTCACTGACTACCGAATGGGTTTCTTCAATGAGATCCTAAGAAAAGGGATTACAGCGGTTCTTTGAAGCACAGATCTGGGATTCGCTCAAGGATTTGCGTTAAAAAAACTGCAAGGGACTTAGTGAGCATACCTTGTGTTGCATAATAGTCTCCTCTGTTGATGCCTGCGGAGACAAGCATCATATTTGCAAGTATTTGTCAAATAAATTAACCCCTGAACCTTTCCACATTTTGTCAAAATAAAGCCCCACAAATGTCAATGGGTTTTATTGGGATTTTATATGATGGACATAATTTACAAATACAACCTGACAAATGTGGTGTGCAACCTTCCTTAATCCAACACCCCTAAATAAATCCAGTACTACAAGTAGTTTTCAGAATTGACGTAATTAGTCAATAAAATCTACCTAAAAACTAATTATGTACATTAGCCTGAACAACACCGACATGGCAAAAATTTCCTAGTTTAGTTTCATAATTATGTACAACTCTGTTGGTGTATCACATAAAATGCCAATAAGAACATAGATGTTTGTGGATGTAATGTTACAAAGCTTATTATATCAATGCTTTTGTAAAGTCCTCTAAATGACTACAATGAATAAACAAGGATGAACATGACTGACCTGTTCTCTCAGGTTAGACCTTCTTGGTATGGCTTCAATAACTTTCTGCTCCTCCTCTTCCTCTTCTCTCTCAAGAGCAGGCTCCTCTTCCTCCTCTCTGTCTTCCTCTCGCTCTTTTTCCTCCCACCTCGAGCTGCTGCTTTCAGTCTTCTCCTCGTCCTCCATGGTATCACGATAACGGCGGCTACGCCATGAGAGCCTCTCCTCCTCTGTGCTGTTCTTCTCCGAGCCGACACCATCGCCGCCGTCCACGGCGGTGGGGTCCAGTTGCTTCTGCCTCTCCAGCGCCTCCTTCATGCGCCTCTGCCGTCTCTCCTCGCGCTTGGCCATGCGTTCCTGCAAGGCCTGGTCCTCGTCGTCCCCGCCACCTCCATAGGGGCTGCTCACAGACACGGATTCTGTCACGCTAGGGGTAGAGGAAGGGGATAAATGTTTTCACTGTGTGGGCTTTGCATTAAACAGGTTTTTTTTATTACTAATATATATATTCAATATAAAGTCAAGTTATCAAAATTATCTTGTCATATTCAGTTCCTACACCCATGTTCAATATGGATTTCGATTTCACAACAGCACATCTGATGTTTAATTTCAATCACATGTTATTACCCTGATAACATGAGTCAGGCCTACTATGTACAACCTGCCAAGTAACAGATTCTTGAAGTGTTTGGAGCCCAGAGGCTACGATTATTATAGCTGCAAAAGATTTAATAAAGTTTATGACTCCGGGGACTTCCATAATGTTTCTGTGATGTTTGGAAGACAAGCCAACCCACAGCATCACAGATACGCCACCGTGCTCAACGGCAAGCATGAGGCACTTTCACACATATTCATCCAGTTCTTAACAATTTATCGACTTAGAGCGATTGTTGCAAAAAATATCATATTAAGCTGCAGTCACATTGTTTTCTTGTCTTGCTATGTATGCTAGTGTTTTGAAAACAATGTGACACAGGTCTTAGGCCATGTCCAAATACTTGTGTTCCTGTTGATGGGTTCGAGTGCGTAGTGTGTCCTAATTCTCCAGAATGGTCTTTTGCCCCGCCCCCCTTTGCGCCCTCAATCCACACTTATATTACCAACAATTCATTGCTGCATGTGATGTTTTGAGCAAAATCATGGACTATGGCATTTACTGACTGATACTTACACTTGTGTTTTCAAGTGCAAGTATCAAAATAATTTGTTTTACTATACAGTACTGTGTAAATACAACTGAACTATGCTCTGTATTCAACAAGTCATAAAACCAATTTTAACAGCCAAATGTCTCATGCAATTAGTTTTGAATGTAAAAAGACCTGTACTCTACATTTAAAATCGTACTGCCACATTAAATAAATGATCACCAATTTACATTTCTTGAAATGCCTATGGTAGTTATTTGTACTTATTAAAATTGAACTTTTTTTTTTTACAGGGACAGATAAAATGACTTAATCCAATTTAGAACTGAAAATGAGCATCTGTTTACTGGGCCTCCACCCAAGGCTATGAGTGTATTCAAAGATGTGTTTGATGACGCAGTTACAACAGAGGTCGATGAGGTAACCCGTACTGTCCCAATTCTTCAATTTTGCATGTTTGTAACCTGTGCACTCAAACCCTTACGTGCAATTCTACAAAGTAAACCAGTCATAGAGCGACATAGGGTGTAGTGTTGGGACACCGCCTAATTGTCAGGAGACAAAGTTTGGGTAACATCAACTCCTGTCATGTTTTCAAAGAATGTGTGCCCCTTCTAATGCAATGCATTAAAAGCAGCAGTTTTTGTATACAGAGATCAATGAAGAGGAATTCACAGTGTTCTGTTTCTTCATGATTGGGAATGTTACCTTTCCATGTCATCTCATTTTATTTATTTTTTTATATTAAACGGATTAACTGACTCCAACTAGTCAGCCAATGTTTAGCCGAATTAATCAGACATTAAGTGATGGCAAAAGTTTTAGCATCGGTTTTAAGCATACAGCTTCCCAATGCAAGTGAACGACCTGCATAACATAGATTCAGATTAAATGATATTATTGGGTCATTGTAGCAGCATTCTAGTCACAGTTATGTTGATTCTGTTGCAGTGCATATGTGTGAGATACATGATGTCTGACAGCTGTAGCACAGTTGTGGCAGAATTTTCCGATATGTCAAACTTTTTGTATCCGTCTCAATTATGTGGGGATCAGGTTGCGTTTGCTAAGGTGTCAAATGTGTAGGAAGGCAATGTGGAATCTTTATTCCCCTATGGCATTATGACTTCCAATGCTATTGAAAGGCAAGGCTGTCATGCAGTAGTATGACAGATGCATTAGTCTCATCTGACCAATCCAAAAGATTCTGGTTAAAGTCCCAGTAGGATTTAAGAAACTCAATCTGTTTACATTGGTGATTGTAGGCCAGATATTAAAACTTTTTTAAAATGTATTACTTATTACTTAAATGTATTACTTATTAATTAAGGTTACATAACAATATTTTCAGTCAATTTAGAAATCGTATCCAAGGATGCCAATAAATGTAGACTCAAATTTAACAACTCTTGTATAATGGACATCTTCAGATAAAAAGGACAAACAAACAAAAAAAAAATTCTTAGCATAGCTGTCAAATCTTCCAAAACAATTGAAAAATGTTTTTTTAATGCACTCCATTTAGAATTTCCTCTCAATCCTTCACCCTTTCAACAAAAGGTCAACACATTTAACAGCTAAAGGGTCAAGGCAAATATGTTGCGAGTTGTAGGAAAATCGAGACAAAAATTGTATTTTGTGTTTTTGTTGTGAATTGTAGTCTGCTTGACAAATACACCAACTGCATTTATTTTTTACATAAACACAGGAAAACGTCATTTAATGTATAATGCTAGCATTTTCTCAGGTTTTATAAGGTATTCTTTTTAAAACCCTTTTCTTCTGGTTTTGAACCTTGTGATGGGGGCTCTTGCTGCAGCTGAGAGACTGCTACATGAAGACTGGGTCAACTGCGAGTGCTTTAGGACGGGACAGGGAGCAGAGGCAACAACTGCTGCTGATTAGGAAGAGAAAAAATCATATGTGCCATCATATCAGGGTCTCCAATGTCTCCTCTAACAGCCAAAAAAGTTGCTAAATTTCTCGCTAGTCGTCTTTTTGAAACATATTCGATAGAAGTGCCTGAACAGTTGCTAAATATAGCAACAAAATCATTAAGTTGGCAACACTGATAGGAATGAAATTCTATTGATGGCGGAAGCTAACTGATACGTAGAACAGAGCTTATTCAAAACTTATTCAAAACTAACTAGTAAAAACGTTCCTAGAAGCTTATGTCTCAAATCACACCCGTCACTTTTTCACTGGATGGTTTAACCAATAAATGCCAGTTGCACCACTGAATGTATCCTACAGCTGATTAGCCTAGTCTGTCGTGAGTTGTTGTTTTTCTCCAACCGAGACTTCCTCGTCTAAATCTCTTTCATGCTTTTTGTAATCACTTACTTTACTGCCTTTCCACAGTCATACCAGATTTGTGGCAAGATATGTTAGGCAGCCGCATTTAGCAAGTAAACATAGGAATATAGACATTGTTTGGGTTAATAAATAGCTACTGTTAAGCATGTTAGGATGTGACGATTAGGAAAATGAATTAATAGGGCTAATGATCAAACTCAAAGCAAATCAAAAGGGAAAGTTTAGATTCCAACTTACTTAGCAGTTAGCTCAGCATCCCAACATGAGAACATTTTAGATTTTCCAAACCGATTGCTCTCACTGCAGGTAGGACACTGTTTGTGTTGCCTATGTAAAGTAGTTATGAACAGACTGTCTGCAAGTATATATCCTTCAACCTCACTCAAACCAGCATGACTCAAACTATTCTGACCTAAACATCTGGCAAACATTATCTTTCACTCCAAACAATCAACAATGGTTTGCAAGAGCTTGGTCCCAGGCTCACCATCCTCAGGCACAAGCCTCTTGTTGTTTCACCAGCCCAGGATGTATCTCTGAGCCCAAAGGGAGGAAACATTCATGACCACAAAGCAATATTTGTATTTCTGGATGTCAGTTCGTTCCACCACTTCCACTGTTGCAAAGATAATTCATCAAATAACCACTGTAATAAGATGGATTTTTACCCCCGCCTCCTTTTTTTGTTTTGCTCGTTGGCCATTTTTCTGATGGAAAGGGATGAGATCATGCATTACTGAAACACCAAGCAGATTTACACATGGTTTAGAAAGGAAGTCCTCCCAACTTGCTGCTTGCTCGGCTCGCTATTTAGGTCATCAACATTTAATCTGAGACCAAGAAGCCCATTGTTTTCGACTACACTAGTTTGGGATTTAAAAAGCTTCACAGCAAGTCCCTGCTAAGGGAGAGCCGAAGCGTTTGCTATAATTTGCATTTTTGCTTCGCTGCTGCCCTTCTTGTGCTCCAATTTAACAGGAACATAGGAGCCAACAAGTTTATTAGGTTGTGTTGCTGTGCGCGTGTCACCTATGGTTGTTGGTCATGACGTCACTGTCTGGCTGGCTGCTAGGCTCTTCGCCCTCCCTGTTCCTCAGCCTCTCCTGACGTGCCCTGCGCCTCCTCTCCCGGGCAGCCTCCTCCTCGTCGTCATCGTTTTTGAGCATGCTGAGAGGAGCAAAAAGAAGAAAAGACAATTGAGAGGACGAAAGGACATTTTCTTTTCTGACATTTTTTTCTTAAGCCAACTTTCCCTTCTTCCTATCCTCAATTAAACCTCCAAGTCAGAAACTTCAAAGTGAATCATTCTTTAAATTGGACTGTAATCACCACAGTGACCAGAGCTGATGGATTTGCTTCAGGGTTTTTTGTTCGTCCCACTCCTTTCTCTTATCACGCTGACCTGTCAGCTCTGAGACATCTAATACTTCTTATCGAGGCTGCAGTTTTCACGAGCTGATAAAAAGTCAGCCTGAGACCTAGCTTGGCTGCAGATAAGACAGAGCCATGAAAGTGTGTTGGGTTTGTCCAGATCTGGTCTAAATTAAATGATCTTAACAGTTAATTCTTTGAGAAATAAATTAAAAACCAGGAATCAGGTTTTTCTAACATTAACAAAATTCAATGAAAAGTAAAATACAGTAAAACCTCTCCACATGGTGCTGACATGAGGGGGAATGATTTACTAACTGTAGACATGCATGTCCAGGGCACATGACTGCAATAATTGCAGTAATAATCTTATATATCTTTGCAAACGGTACAATTATCTGAATGTACAAAACCTTTAAATTATTTCACCTTTAACTGAAGTAACAATCTCATGCTACTTCTCCCTACTGTGCCTGGTGGCAAGATTAACTGGAGTCTTAATCCAGGCTTGTTTATCACAGTTGAAGTTGTTTTAAACTATTTAACTTTTCCTCTGACTGCAGATATGAGCAAGTTTAAGAGAGTAGCCTTTTTCTTTTAACCATTTCCTGACTTAGGACGATCAACACATATATCTGTTCTAAATAAATTGCATGTTCTCTTCTCCTTCCCAATATGAAGAGGCGGCTAAGAGACATTGGTCTCTGTGACGTCTTGTATGTAAAACCCAGAGAAACAGGAAGTCATGGATTATCAATTAGATGTTCCTTGACAGACTGATCAAGTTTTAATAAATGTATGAAATGAATAAAAACAGATGCACCCATCAGAAATATGTGGCCAATTTTTGTAAAGCTTTGAGTTGCCAATTGAAGCCGATTTAGATTTCTTAAAGAGATCTAATTAATAGCAAATATGTCTAGCTTCTCTGTGGTGAATGGACATTAGTTATATCAGGTAACTGAAGCATATTTTTAATATATAATATTTTATTGGAATTAAAGGTGTCAACAACTATGGAACAGGTAATTTTGTAAAAACAAGTCTGTAAAAATATTTTAGCTCACCAAATAAATATACTTTAATTAAACAGTGGATATTTCTACAGTTTTTACTCTGAGATAATGCCATTACAATAAAAGATTAGTCAAGTTTAAGGCTTTCTTTTTAAACAAAGCGGGGTGCTGAATCAGTGGAGGGATGCATAGCTCATAAAGATAAAAAACCGTTTCTTAAAATATCAACCAAAACACCAAAATAGCTCGAAATGTGCTGTTTAATTTACATCTGGAAGTATCTGTTCTCCTTTACTGGAGTGCCCCTGCTTTAAAATGCAAAGTTTGACAAGCATGCAGCAGGTGCAACAAAGGTCATAGCATGTTGCATCTAAGACATGGGTAAACATCTGGTTTTTGGATTGAATTTTACAAGCTTCTTGCTCTACTTACACTAATGCCCAGATATTACTAAGGATGTACTGTTGTTAAAAAAAGGCAAAGGACCATGTTGTGGTTACATCTGTTTAATGAAATGCACCAACAACCCTTCATAAAAAGATAAAGTTCACAGTCTATTTCCCTTTAAAGCTACTTTCAATGTATGAGATTAAATGTGATGGAAAACAAGTTCAGGTCTTGCTTTGGAGTTACAAATGTATATGAATGACAATAAGCAGTTTTCCTGGAAGAAAATGCATTTAAAAGTACATCTGATACCGAATTACAAATGATACATTTTAAATATGGATATCCAACATCACAAAGCAATCATCCTGTTGTTTTTTTTCCTTCAAACAAAAAATCCTGGCTGAAATCGGGTTATTTGGGCCACCTGATGTTTATGAACTGAGCTCCACGCTTCATCGGCAATGCCCTGGCTGACCTTTACACTCCCACAGCTAACCACATGCCCCAGCTACCTCAGATCACAGCGCAGCTTTTTGAGGTCAGCCAGCGAAGCATGGCTCTGCATGTTAATTACAACATGTGTGGCGAGCAGAGCCAAAGCTGCTCTGGTTTATGTGAAGTTTTACAGCTTGTGAACAACTTTTCCCTTCATTCCTTCCATTTTCGCTGCTACCCTACACTGTCTCTTTCTCCAGTTTGCTCTAACGCAAACAATGTTGTCATACCAGTAGAGATATGCAAGGCCTATGGGATGGTGACATTGGTAATATCAGGCAATGCTTTACATATGTGATTCCTTTAATCTGAGAACTTTGGGTTTAAAAACTGACTTGATCATGAGAAGAGTTGGAAGAAAGTTAAACGATGCAAAATTTGTTGTAGTCCTAACCTCTTGAGATCTTGGAAAAAGGTGACGTTTCTTCAGAAATCGGTACTCCAGTTCCAAATCCATAAAAAAGGAAATCTATGTCCAGTTTTACAGTCATGAGAACAAAAAGTACATCCTATAATTTATCAGTCTCAAATTGCAGTTAATGGACATTTGGCCCAGTCTTTTTTTTTTACAAGCCAAAGGTCCCACCACAGAATTGTATTCATGATGAGGTCTAGACTTTGACCAGACCATTGCAACACTTTGATTCCTTTATTTCTCAGTCATTCTGTCCTAGATTTGCTGCTCCTGTTTAAGATCATCATCCTGTTGATGGACCCAGAGTGAGGCAAGTTATAAATAAGTTCTGGGGCTGCAAAATAAAGCCCCAATATTCACTCCTCTACCACCATGCTTGACAGCTGGTAATATATGCTTGGGCTGATATGCAGAGTTTGGTTTTCCTCAAATATGACGCTGTGCAGTACAGCCGAACATCTCTACTTTGTTTTTTATGTATCCAAAGGACGATGTTCGAGAAATCCTGTGGTTTGTTCAGATGCAGCTTGGCAAACTTAAGTCGTGCTTTTTTTCCTTTATACAGAAAAGTGGCTCTTTTCATCTTAATACATATCTGCATCAGTCAGACTAACAAACTCAATAATCGTTTTCACTGGAGAAGCAAAGACTTCCAATAGCCTGGAAATAGTCTGATTATTCTTTTCAGATTGGTAGGCAGTAACATTTGTTTCTCTCAGGTCATTGCTGATGCCTTTGTGGCTTGACATTGTGCTAACACAAATATGTATGGTTCAGATCAGCAAACTGAATATTATTTTCCCCTGTTGAAAGATAGATTTAATATTTTGAACACGGATTTATGACCTACTTTCAGACTGACTCAGTTGAGTCTGAGGATATTGCTGGTGTCTTCCCACCTTGGAATTGTGTTAATACAGATGAATGCTCAATTTCAATGATTTAGCTAATGAGCAAAATACCACAACATCAGCTTTCATAGATGTGGTCACACCTGCCGATGATCCATAAATCATGTGCAACTGGTTAGTAGCTGCTGATTGTCCCTTTCCCTGTTAAGTCCTATAGAACCAGCAAGAGCGTAACTAGTTTTTCCCATGACTGTTTAGAAAGTCACATCAGAAGACTGTCCATTACACTTATGTTACCCACAATTCAAACTAGTAATGTATATACTTTTCTAAATCTTCAACAATATTCCCCTTTAATAGAAAGCACATTAACCTTCATTTAATTTGCCATGGTAACATGATGTTTTTTGGAGACAACTGCTGTGACTCCCATGGGACAGATCCGCCCTAGAAACAGCACAGAATGTCATGAGAAAGAGGGAAAGACATGGGCTAAAAATGGCACAAAAGGGTCCTTGGCGTCTAGGATGACATCGACAGTCTCAGGGTTAAAGATTCCCCAGTAGGTGAGATGAACAAACTCCTAAAAGCTGAATTAGCATTCCTGTCAATCACAGCTATGGGTAGAGACGCATACACTAAGCAAAACCCTGATTTAATATCCCCCCTTCCTTACCTGGGCCCCAAACTCTATCAGCATACTGACAGAAATATGAGGTGGGAGCAGAGGACGAGGGAGAGCAAGCAAAACGGGGAGCAGGGATAAAAAGAAGAAGTGGGAAATGAAAAACGGGAAGGAAAGGGTGTGCACAATAATGGAAAAAGGAGTAATCTGCAGATTTTATCAAGGCCAACTTTCCTGTATAAAATGATGTACAGCCACGGTTGTAAGCTTCAGCTAAATGCGTTTGCTGGTGTATACCATGCAACAGAAAGTTGTTTCTAGGGTGACCAAACATAAAATGTAAAGAAAACATTCAAGATTGCCAGTATTACAAATCCAGAATATTTACAGCAAATGGCAAAAGTATTCATACCCTTTGAACTTTTTCTACATTTTAACACGTTACAACCACCAACTTTGTGTGCATTTTCATGGGATAGAATAACACTTTGTAGTGTGCAATTGTGAAGTGGAAGGAAAATAAAACATTGTTTTCAAATAAAAGTGTGGAAAGAATTTGTATTCTGCAAGCTTTGGATTATTTTAGGGGTATCAGCTGAATACAAATGCAGCCCACGCTGTTGAGATTATTTTGTCGTTTTCTTAAACTATGTATAAAAGTTTCCTTCCACTTCACTACTTTGTGTTGGTTTATCACAGAGAATATTAATAAAATACATTGAAGTTTTTTCAACATAAAGTTCAAGACACTTAAGCTTGACATGTATTCACAGTTCAAAATGATATTTATCACAGATCTACATGAACTTTCAAAATCAACTGTCTCCAGACAAAGCATTGCTAGTAGTGCGCTTATTAGGGAAACAAATTTCAAATATCATTAAAAAAAATCCCAGAAATGTCAGTGAAAATCATTTTGGAGATGCCCAAGGGAAAGGTCTTCTTAAACCCTCTGTGGCAACAGCAGGACAGAGCAATGGGAGGGAGGAAAGTAAAGAGAGAAAGGCTGCAGAGACCAGAGGGGAGGGCAGAGGAATTAAGCATGGTAGCGGGAGGGAGGGATGGAGGGCCGGGGGCTTGGACTGGGCTGTCAGAAATGCTGACCCATTCCCACGCTGGCCTCCCTGGATTATTTTCCTTACTACTGTGGGTCCACAGGACCAGAGTCCACCCTCTGTGTGTTCCTGTGGGCCTGCTCCAAGGATACACAACACTGATATACACTCCCACCCAAACACGTTTATTTCTACTCACAGATAATTGAGATAGTATAGAATGACAATAAATACCATTAAATGAAAGATATCAGCTTTCAGGGTCTTCAAGCAGGTTGAAATTTGACATATAAGGTCATATAAGGATATAATATTTCGAATAGTCTGTTCAGCCAGAGTGGGGACTGTTTGACATGGTTCATTCACAGGGGATGGGTGTTATTTCCTCAGCACTTCCTGGTCTCTAAAGGGGAGTGTCAAGAGAGGCGTAAAGAATGAATCGGAAAGGATAGGAATAGGTCAACAGAAAAAAAAGCAACATCGGAATGATGAGCCAGTTAGCTTATCATTTAGCTTAGCATAGAGTTTCCAGCTGACTTTGTTTTAGATTGTTTGGAAATTGTGAGCTAGTGCTGACAAATTTCTTTACAAAAACAAGTAAAAGTTGAGCAACAGCATATTTAATATTCAACATAACTACTTTATGTAAAGCAATTCTTTTTACTTTTAGAACTAACTAAATATGCTACTAATTTGTATAACATGAAATTCTACCAAGGTTGCAAAGGATTGCAACCAATATGGCTCTTTGCGATGAAGGAGTATGCATCTGATCTCTCTGGACAATCTAACAACTATTTGAATTCTCATCACAGAAACATAATTTGCAAAGATTGCAAAATGCAAAAAAGCTTTTCATGATGACAAATCTTGAAAATCTTTCAATCAATAGCTAAAAGAAAGAAACAATAAGACAATACCAAAAAGTTAGAGCGCTAATGTTTTTTTAACCACTTTCATGTGCTATGACTTTATATAAAAACAATTGTGCAGAGCTAGCTGTTAGCTACCAGCTAGCTTGTCTTTAGCTGAAAATGTTGGAAATATTGAAACTAGAATTTCATTTTTTTTTAACCATAATTGTCTTGACAGGTTTAATGAATTGGCTATAGAATATATAGTAATAATCACAAAATTGACTGCTTATTTTCTCAAAATACCTTTAAAAAAATAAAATAAAATAGTTATATGTACAGCTAGTACAAGTTTAAATTCTACCAGACTATAACCTTTTATTGACTCATGTATATGTCTACATATAGAAAGGCCGGTTTTGGCCAAAGCAGCATAGTTTCTTAATTGACTGAGAAAATTCCACGTCTATGAGCTCTTTGGAGACATTCTTGTTTGAGTGTGTTTTGCTGAAGGAAAACATACTCTGGCCCTGATGAGTAGCATTGATTGGTGAATTGAAGAACACGAGAGTGGGAGAAAGCTTTGAACTTTGAGGAATTGTATGCAAACGTGTGTGGCTTTATTGAATAAACCTAAAACTAAATCAAAGCCCTCCCTGGACCTCTGTCTCGGCAACGATTTCCATATGACTAACCGAGGCTGATGTAAAACAGAACAGGGAAGACTTGGCTGCCCGTCTTCCACGCCAGACAGACAAAACATACATTTATAATAAAAACTTCAATGGAGCTTGTCAAGTTTTCATCACCTCTGATGTGAAACACACAGAGAAAATCTACTCCACGCAGGCACTTGCCCCACACAAAGCACAACATGGTCGAGTACAGCATGCAAACACTCAGAGACCACACTACTACTAACACTAGATGAAAAAGCACACCCTCTCCAACACTGACAAATGCAGTGTCCAAGCATGTAGTAAATGGAGACCTGGGCGGTTAACACATAGAATAGCCAGTAATTTGGCATTCCTACAGGTACCATTGCATGGCCCCAGATTCTCTCTGCACTGCTCTTACAGCTTCCTCTGTTATGGTTGAATTCAAACCGAACAACAAGACAGCTTTTCTTTTTTTTTGGTCATACTTCATCATACCAATTTTATTATCAATGGTAACTCGAGTAAATACAAAAGACAGTTTCCAAATAATGATTTCATTTATTTAGGTCAAAAAGATATGAAAAACAAATTGTTGCCTAAACCTAATAGATCCCATTAGGGGTTTGCAATAACTGATAAGTTTAGATCTCTGTTGAGGATTTTTGGCCCACTCTTTGAAGAATTGTTTTAACACTGGAGAGTGTTTTAGATTTTGTCACAGCACCTCAATCGGATTCAAGACCAGCCACTGACTAGGCCACTCCAAATCTTCATTTCGTTTGTTTTGCTGGTGTGCAAGCTCACTGCTGAATAAAAAGTTACAAATTGATGGCTGGACCCTCTTCTTCAAGGTTTTCTGCTGGGGAGCAGTATTTAAGGTTCCATCACTTAAGGGAAAATGTTCAGCTGCTGCAGCAGCAAAGCATACCAAGAGCATCACACTACCATGATCATGTTTGTGGTTTTTAAAAGTGTGTAATTGTACCTCAAAATGTAGTAGGACACACACTTTCCAAAAAGTTCCACTTTATATCTCATCAGTTCACAGAATATTTTCCCCAAAGTCTAAGGGCTCATCAAGATGCTTTTTGGCAAATGTAAGATGGTTCTGTGTGTTCCTTTTTTCTAAATAGTGGTCATCACCCTCAGCTCTCTCATAGATGCCATTTTTGCCCAGTCTTTTTGTATTGTTGGATCATGATTACTGAACCTGCTTTAGATGTTGTTCTGGATTCTTTAGGAACTTCCTGGATGAGTCCTTGATGCGTTCTTGGAGTAATTGTAGCAGCCTAGTCACTTTCGGGATGGTTAATCACTCGTTTTCCCATTCGTGGCTCCTGCTGTGGTTCATTTGAGTCCCAAAGCCTTACAAAAGGCTTCGTAACGCTTTCCAGATCGATACATGTCAACGACTTTGTTTCTCATCTGCTGTTGAATTTCTTTAGATTGGGGGATGATGTGTTGTTTTTTGATGTTCCATAGCTTACTTCATGTTGTCCAACAGTTTCTATGTAACTTATTTCTTGATTCCCCAGTGGCTAGTTTTCAACGTAGGGTAAGTTTTTGTAGTTTTTTTCTCTCTCAATAAAACAAATCATCATTTAATGACAGTTTGTATTTGCCTTCATCAAATTAATCTTATTACCATTTAGAGATAATGAACTGAAACAGGTGTGAAAAAGGCAAAACACTTTAAATATGGATTTTTTTAATTGTATTGTCAGAAATACACCAATAACAGATCTGTGTTGCCTGAAAGCTGAAATTGAGGCAGCTCTAACCAAATATCATGAATGAACTTTTTTAGTTAACCTTCTTCCATCTCTTTTATCGCCTCTTCTTTAGTCTGCTTTCTCTGTCCAACTCCATCGAGTCTGTGTAACAAACACTTGAAAAATGTATAAATGATTCTAGCAGTGGCTTGTGGGAAGGGGGTTGGGGGCTATGCTGTGAAACCATTAAGCTTCACTTATATCTGCTATTAAGGGTGCATCTGAGGAAATGAGGCATGCAAGTCTAAGAGGTGGAAATTAAAAGAGGCCCTCAAGACATTACTTTCGCATTACTGTTGAACAAAAATGGCTGTAGAGAACCAGAATGTAAAAACCCGTAAATGAATGAGTAGTGATATCCTATATTAACTTCTCGCAATCCTTTTTAGTTTAGCCCCTTTAAGAGAGACCTCTTTTTAGCCTCCTACAGTAAAGCAAAATATCAGCGTGTTGTGTTTCTAGGAATTCAAATACCCACTCAATTTGATTCTACATATTTCACCTTACTAAGCTTGGGTTAAAATGTTAAAAGCACAACAGTTTTCTCAAAAATTTTGATCAGGCCTAAAACAGACAGCAACAACTAAAGTGAAACCTTATGTGTATAATAACTGCATAGTGCTAAATCACAGAAATCCAACTGTGCTAATTCAAGTGCTGTTTGTCTTCTTTTTTGTAGATTTTCAGTCACTACCGGCTTGTATACACAGTTGTCAGGAAATAGCCAGACAACCTAGTGGGGAAGCCTCGATGGCTACATCGTATATGGGTGCACATTTAACCGCTACACAATGTGCTGCCCAAGGTCCTCTGCTAACTCATCTTGTGTTTTCATTAAAGTGAAGGTGGCCTTAAAAGTCCTATCTAGTTGCGGTTTATTTAACAGTATAATTATGTCCAGGATATATGTCAGGGGCATGAAACTTTAAACTTGACATCCTGCAATCTGTTTTTGGAACTCCTATTTTGAAGCTATAAAGAAAAATTTTCTTTTGCTCACTGACCTAGCCGACCACACTCACAAAAGCAATCACTAGCTAACCTTAAGCTGCTAACAGTGCTGAAGTTGGCATGTGCTTTGAAGCCTAATGTCTGTGCTAAACTAAACAGGTATAGGTACATCTGCAGCAAAGGAAGGGAAGGGATAAACCCAAGTAAACATGTAAGCTAAACATGTAATTGGCTGAACATTTCACCATGGATGTATCTTTAGCTTAAAAGATGAACTAAATGCAGATTCTTTTAGAAAACAGTTTGTAATCCTTTGTTTTTCCAGAAATATTGTTAAAATCTTCTCAGGAACCCAACATCATGTGTTGTCTCGCAAGGTGAATGTATTAATAAACTACATTTACAAAACTCCAGAAAAAACCCCCAAAATATTTGATTAATTTTACTCTGCAGATGCAAACTGTACAGACATCTTACCAACATCATTTTCACCTATTTAGAAGACTTGGACACAATAGAGTTGGTGAAAAGGTGTTAACTGCGGGGCTGCACAAACACTGATCCAATGAGCTACTGGTTAAGCCACTGAACCTCACCAAAACATAAAAAAATACAACTATCCTTATATCAGGTGCAACACAGAATAATTTTAACACCTGGTTGAAATTACTGTACTTTGCACGCTACCCCAACTATTTGACAGATTTTCCTTTGCACATAAACAACAATTTCACCTTGAGCAACTGAGCTCACTCTTTACCATTATAAATACAACTCACGTATTCTTAATGTCATAGAATGAATTATCTGAGAAAAACATCCAAGCGTTCTGCAGAGTTCAAGCCTGTGTCAGTTTGTTTTCCATGAGTGATGCTGGCTCTAATATAAGGCTTCTAAGCAGTGAGTGACCTTGGCCGCTTATCTGCATCCAAATCAGACTCTGCCTTAATTCTAAAGACTGCACCACAGATGGAGATACTTTAAGAAAAATAAAAAAAAGTCGAGTCTAAACACCTTGTCACACTGTATAAAGCCCTTCGCAATAAACGGCCTTTTAACTACCTTTTTGATTAGTCCACTTGGCGTGTTCTGGTTGAATTAATTTGAAGAAACCAACTTTAGTTTAATCAGTTTCTTCCACTAAATAAAAGAGGGTTCAAAAGGCCACACTATCTAGGAGAGAAAATTGGAAACAGGGAGGCAGGGCATGATTGAACATTAAAGGTCATCACAGAGCGTATCAGATTTCTTATCAAACCCTTTTTCAACCTGCCTGCTTTGGGGAAAGCCAATATCTGCAGAGTGATGTTTTTAAAAGACCCAGCTCCTGGCTAACTTCCTCCCATAACTTGGCATGTGCATCAGAGGTGGTGTGCAGAGAATAAACAACCAAGGGGTCATCACACAACAAAAACTGCTCAGCACCGTTTCCACAGCTGTAAAGAAAATTCCTTAAGGACAGCAGATTCACCTCAACAAGGCACATTGAGAAAGACTGAATAAAAAAAGACAGCCCAAAACATGTCTCACCGTTCAGCCTCCAGGCGCATCTCCTCCCGTTTCTGCCTCCTCAGCTCCCGGCGCCGCTCAAAGTCCATATCCTCCATGATGGCGCCCTGAGAAGACATCAAACAACATAGATATGTTAATTTACTTGCTTTCTGGGGAGGAAACAGGAACGAAATGCATTTATTTACAGAGCTGACCTCATTTATTGGTAGAGATGTGTAAAAAGCCTTAGCACAGGGGTGCCCAACTCCAGTCGTTGGTGTCCTGCATGTTTTAGAGTTGTCCTGCTCCAACACAGTTGATTCAAATGGCTGCATTACCTCCTAAGCATGTCAGGTTCTGCAGGAACCTGCTAATGACTCATTTATTTGATTCAGCTGTGTTGAATCAGGATACATTGTTTTATTGTTGAAGCATAATGTCACATGCAGGTTTTAGAAAAATCTAACCTTTCCCTTGTCTGTTAATTTGACCATATGTTTTGGATCTTTATCCTGTAGAAAGACCCAACCACCATTAATCCACCAGATGTCTGCTTAAAACAGCCATGTCATTTAAAGAGTACATGATGCCATTCACTTTAACAAGGTACCCAGGTGTTTAGAAGAGATCCACCTGTAGTGTTGGCTGTCGAAAAGCTCCATCTTAGTTTCATCAGACCAAAGCCAATCTAACAAAGTCCCAATAGAGTTGCAAAAACTTCACTTTTGTGTTTGTGATGGTAGAACATCACTTGCTTCTTTGACATGCCTCCAAAAGAACCAGCTACCATGTAAACAACATATGGAAACTGGAAAACCTCAGCGTGCAACACTTTGGTGCATTTCTTAAATTTTGACTTTTGGAGATTTTTTACTTGCTTACCATCTTTCTGACTGCATGGTACCAAGAAAAAACTTGGTGCTCAGTCAGCCTTGTTTTTGTACGGTTCCAGTTATCTTAAACTTTTTAATTATTGCTATGCCAAAGGATATGGGCATGTTTAGGCTATTATGTTTTCTTGTAGCCATTTTCTGACTTATAAAGATCAACACACATCCGCCCTTGCTTTTTTGTCTTTCCCATTTTGAAGATTAGCTAAGTAAGATGAGCAGGCGTGCTGCATCATATTTATAGGAAAAAAGAAGCTATGCTTAGCTAAAATGAATGTCAACTATAAATACTTTAAATGTAAAGTAATTGTTTGCTAAATCAATTATTGCTCTAAATGGTGTTTTTCCCCTCAATTAATAAATGCAATCATAGGTCGAAAGGAAACTATGCTGCAGCAATAAAAGATGGAATTCATTTTTAGGCTTTAATTTCATATTTGCCAGGGCTGCTTTCATTTCATGCAAACATCAGTCAAACGGCAGGTCATATAGCGCTTGCTTCTCATGCTTAAATACTACACTGGACTTAAACAGCATGACGTGCGACTTTAATTGCCACCTCTCCTGATGGGGTTATAATTTTGCAAACACGGCTCTCATTAGTCTGAGGAGCTAACCTGAAAAAAGGCTGGAAAGCATACAACTGAGCCCAAAAACAAGGGAGATGGAGAGAGGGAAGATGAAGCCAAGACAGGATGTTAACATCATCAGTTTGGAGTAAATCTAAAAAAAAAAAAAAAAGAGAGACTTGGTAAAGGACTGGCTGAGACCTGAGACCACCCAGGAGCTGCTGAGCCTTCCATTATACATCTATGGTTCTTGCAAGCAAAGAAAAGAAAAATCTACTGCATGCCAACTGAAAACAAAGCAAACACTGACTGGCTGCATGAAAGTTGTTGATCTGCACCTATTTTATTGATGCAGAGCAACAAGCTGCACACACTGCTAAAAATACTACTTGTGTGTTTCATAAAAAAAAAGAAAAAAAAAAAAAAAAAAAAAAGAATAGTGTCGTACCTTATATTAGCCTCTGATGTATTTTTTCGTCCTTCAAACCATACCGGTTACTCTCAATGGTTTGTCCAAGCAAAGATGCAGAGCAACAGCTTACAGTAGTGGTCTCACAAAGCTGGCCTCATTTGATAGAAAAGGCAAATGCCTGCTTGTTTCTCCCTCCCTCCTAGTTGTCCCTCCTCCCTTTTCTTTCCTCCTTTCCCCCTTTCTGTCCCTCATCTCTGCTCCAAAACCTTTCCTGTGTTGTTTACAGATGTGTCGGAGCTTGGCTAAACCTTATTTTCCCTCACAGCTTCCTGTATGCTGTAAGTTATCACCCAAGGTCTGGAATCGGCCCTTCTCCACAATCTTCCTCAGGGTCCGGTCACCTCTTCTCGTTGTGCAGCGTTTCTGCCACACTTTTTCCTTCCCAGACTTCCCACTGAGGTGCCTTGATACAGCACTC
The DNA here is from genome assembly GCF_021462225.1 of Girardinichthys multiradiatus. Classification (NCBI taxonomy): domain Eukaryota; kingdom Metazoa; phylum Chordata; class Actinopteri; order Cyprinodontiformes; family Goodeidae; genus Girardinichthys; species Girardinichthys multiradiatus. Next base: position 12,285,532 of record NC_061809.1, read on the forward strand.
TGGGAACAGCCTATTCGTTCAGAAATTTCTTTCTGTGTCTTACCCTCTTGCTTGAGGGTGTCAATAGTGGCCTTCTGGACAGCAGTCAGGTCGGCAGTCTTACCCATGATTGGGGTTTTGAGTGATGAACCAGGCTGGGAGTTTTAAAGGCCTCAGGAATCTTTTGCAGGTGTTTAGAGTTAACTCGTTGATTCAGATGATTAGGTTCATAGCTCGTTTAGAGACCCTTTTAATGATATGCTAATTTTGTGAGATAGGAATTTTGGGTTTTCATGAGCTGTATGCCAAAATCATCCGTATTAAGACAATAAAAGACCTGAAATATTTCAGTTAGTGTGCAATGAATCTAAAATATATGAATGTTAAATTTTCATCATGACATTATGGAAAATAATGAACTTTATCACAATATGCTAATATTTTGAGAAGGACCTGTATATGAACTGGGCCTGCTTGCCTAAGTCCCTTAAGATTAAACTTGCTCTAAAATAGTGCTATAAAAGAGTTAAATATGCAATTAAAATGCAATGCATATGACTTTTACTTTCTCTTATCTCTGGAATCACCTGAGCCCTTACAGAAAGGGCCTTTAGTGCAACCTAGAGGTGTAACTGTATCACTGAAGGGACCACCCATACACAGCAAAAGCTATCAAAGGAAGGAGGAAAGAAATGTTCCATAAAGTTGAGCCAGCCAGAGTAAATATTTTGTCACATTTTAACCTGCCTGTGCCTGTCAGCTGTAAAACATCTTCCTTCACTGTCTTTGTCTATTTATTCCTGTTTATCTCCATCCATCCATCCATCCATCCATCCATCCACTCCCCCCCACCCTTTCTTAGCCTCTCCTTTCTTCCTGCCGGTCTGCTCAAATGCTTTACACACTGAGAATAATGACACATTTTACCAGTCAAATTACAACCTGTCGAGACTGCCAGACCCTGGCACACAACCCCGTGTCTAAGTGCCAGTCTCTTGAAAGCCCTTAAAGCCCAAACTGATATGATCCTCACAGCCACTGGGATTAAACTGCCGCATGACGACTCCACACACTGAAAGTATTGAGTTGAAACAACAGAATGCTATTGGCTGAATAAGGTACCAACAAACAAAAGGGATAAAGTAGGTTGGGGTAAAAAAAAAAAAAATAGTTTTTTGGGTTCTACTGAAGTGCTCCAACATTGGCTAACCATCACAAGAGAGAACTTGCTGTCCTCTCACAATCTCTGCACAAACACATTAATCTTCAAGGTACAGTCATGAAGCTATGTGAGGAATGTTATTTCACCTTTGATTCTAATAGACGGACTTGAAAGAGACTCCATATTTCTTATTTCACATGCCAGTTAAACAAAGCTCCCCTTCTTTGTGCAGATCCTGTTTTGATTATTGAGTAAAGGGGGTTTACATTAAGACGAAGCAGATGAGCCCATAACTAGAACAGCAGTTCTAGTTATGGGCTTTCCAGCTGTGAGGTTAGTAAATAAAAAGAGCAATGGCGACTTGTACGACTGGTATGAACAAGTCAGCTCTGAGTGACTTTTACAGCATGTTCTAAGAGCATTTAACATGCCGATATGACCTGCTACATTCAGGCTACACTTTGACTTGTGTCACATACATTTTTCCTCATTGACAGAATAAGGTTAAATGTCACACTTAATACAACTTTGAAGCTGAAATTGAAAGGTAATTCATTGTTCATTGAACGTCTCTTGCCTGTGTTGACTGCAGAGCCTCAGATGTTGTTCTGAGTTCTTTCGTAAATTGTTGATGGGTTCTTGGAGTTTCTGGTAAACCGGCCTCTCTGGGGAAGGTTCATCACTGATTCATGTTCTCTGCATCTGTGGAGAATGGCTCTCACTGAGGTTCACTGGAGTCCCAAAGCTTTTAAAATGGGCTGAGTAACCTTTTCCAGAATGACAAATGTCATTAACATCTCGCCTGTTCTTTAAATTATTTTGATTAGGGCATGTTGTGTTCCTTTTTAAGATCTAATAACCTACTTCATGTTGTCAGACAGATTTCATTTAAGCAAACTCCAGTCTACAGGTCAGGCAGTAATCAGGCTAGAGTTGGGCATGTAAAACTGAACTCAGCTTTCCAAAAAATGTGGTACATGAAATATTCCTAAACAACCAAATTTGAGTTGGTTGTCAAATGGAAAAAGGGCACAGTAACATGTGGGGGAGGGGGATACCCGTGTTACTCTATGCTCCATATAGCTTGAGAAAATTCTGGTCACCCGGACGCTTTCTCTAGCATCTCAGGACCTTTAACCGTAGAGCCAACATGATGGAAAATTTCAGTTCAAATTGACTGTCAATGATTTGAGTTTTGATTAAATTAGCATCTGACAAAAGCCTAAACATCAGTCTCAGGATATCGTTTACGTGCACGAAAACAAGGGTGCATTAATTGCTAAAGTTAAAGCTATAACTCTTCTCTAGAGGAAACAAGTGAAGGATGAAAATGAAAAGGCCTAAGAAGAGCAGAGACAGGTGTTCTACTCCAATTTGAGCTGAGAAAGTATATTTCAGCAAAGTAAGGATGATCATTTTATGGTTATTTTATCACACAGATAAAGCCTCTGCAGTAAAATAAGGAGGAGGCGTAATGAGAGGAAGATGCTACATGCTGGTAGGAAGTGCGCTACAACAGCTGTTTTGGCTGAGGTTCCCGGGACAGTTTAAGTTAGGCAAACCTGAGGTTTCTCGCCAGGGTAAAGAGTCTCCTCAGAGTATGTAACAGAGCTGTTCAAATAAGTTCAATCTGCATGTGATGGGGTTTGTGTATTATGTGAACAGTATTATTTTTATGTAAAATGCTTCAAATTATAATTTTCTCAACTACTGTAGGACCACAAATGCAGGGGCTACTGTAAATGCAGTCAGTGTGTGGTTTTCTGATTGAGTGTGTGTCTAGATGTGATATTCATCGACACCAGTGGTGTATTTGGAAAGCTTGGTTACCGAGTTGGTGTCTCCTCTCAGTCAGCCAGGCTGAAGCAAGGTTATTGTATTGTACAGTACTAGGATGTGCATTCAGTGTGGATCAGCTTTCATACATTAAACTGGCGGGTTTTTGTTGTTTTGTCGTCCTTCCCTTAACTTTATCATCAAGAGGGTCTCCTCTTTTGCTTAGATATTTCAGGGCCAGAATAATTCACTAATTTGGGCAAATTATTAGCCAATGGTATCTAAAACTGTCATTTGTTGGAAAAGGTTTTTGCTGATATGGTTGTTTTTTTTATAACTGTAAAACTACCAGAATGAAAACCAAGAGATCCCTCTGTCCGGCAACACACTCCCATTCATTCTACAAGATCTGAAGGCGTTCGCAGGCCAGAATGGATATTTACTGTGTGGTGTATCCACTATTTCCAATAAACAATTATCTTTCATTCAAGGTTTTGTTGAGTTTTAGCCTAGTTTGTCTGAAGTTTTTGTTAGCTTGCTGGGTGTATTGTAGCTAGCAGGTTTACGCTAACTTCATGATTTGTCTAATATTTTATCTGTTAAATTGTCATTTTACACGTTCACATCGGGATTTGCTGCTAGTTTTGTAATATCAGCTTTAATTTTGATCTCAACATTTTAATCCACCCCTCCCTAGGCTGTCATCTTACCGTGGTGGAGGGGTGTGAGTGTCCCAGTGATCCTAGGAGCTATGTTGTCAGGGGCTTTATGCCCCTGGTAGGGTCACCCAAGGCAAACAGGTCCTAGGTGAGGGATCAGATAAAGTGCAGCCCACATACCCCTTATGACGAAACAGTGTTCCCTCGCCCGGGTGCGGGTCACCGGGGCCCCACTCTGAAGCCAGGCCTGGAGGTGGGCCACGCTGGCGAGCGCCTGGTGGCCGGGCTTTCACCCATGGAGCCCGGCCGGGCACAGCCCAAAGAGGAAACGTAGGTCCCCCTTCTGATGGGCTCACCACCATCAGTGGGAGGGGCCAAAGAGGTCAGGTGCAATGTGGTATTTGTGGTGACCGAAGGCGGAGACCTTGGTGGTCTAATCCTCCGCTGCAGAAGCTGGCTCTTGGGAAGTGGAATGTCACCTCTCTGGTGGGGAAGGAGCCTGAGTTGGTGTGCGAGGTAGAGAGGTTCTGGCTAGAAATAGTCAGGCTCACCTCGACGCACGGCTCTGGAACCAGTCTCCTTGAGAGGGGTTGGACACTCTTCCACTCTGGAGTTGCCTTTAGTGAGAGGCACCGACCTGAGGTGGGCGTCTTATTGCCCCCCATCTTGGTGCCTGTACGTTGGGGTTCACCCCGGTGAACGAGAGGGTAGCCTCCCTCCGCCTACGGGTGGGGAGAAGGGTTCTCACTGTTGTTTGTGCTTATGCACCAAGCGGCAGTTCAGACTACCCACCCTTTTTGGAGTACTTGGAGGGGGTGTTGGAAAGTGCCCCTCTGCGGGACTCCCTTGTTCAGCTGTGGGACTTCAACGCTTACGTTGGCAATAACAGTGAAACCTGCAGGGGTGTGGCTGGGAGGAATGGCCCTCCCGTTCTGAACCCAAGTGGTGTTTTGTTATTGGACTTCTGTGCTCATCATGGATTGTCCATAACTAACACCATGTTCATGCGTAAGGGTGTCCATATGTGCTCTTGGCACCAGGACACCATAGGCCGCAGTTCAATGATTAACTTTGTCGTGTCATCTGATCTGCGGCTGCATGTCTTGGACACTCTGGTGAAGAGGGGAGGGGAGTTTTCCGCTGACCACTACCTGGTGGCGAGCTGGCTCTGATGGTGGGGGAGGATGCCGGTCAGACCTGGCCGACCCAAACAAATCTTGAGGGTCTGCTGGGAATGCCTGGCGGAGTCTCCCATGAGGTGGATCTTCAACTCCCACCTCCGGGAGAGCTTCAAACACGTTCCGGGAGAGGTGGGGGACATTGAGTCCGAGTGGCCATGTTCTGCACCTCCATTGCCGAGGTGGCTTACCGGAGCTGTGGTCGCAAGGTTGTTGGTGCCTGTCGCGGCAGCAATCCTCGAACCCGGTGGTGGACACCGGCGTAGAGGAATGCTGTCAGGCTGAAGAAGGAGTCTTATCGGCCACCAACGCTGTTTACAGTAGGGAGGGTGTGCTGCTGACCTCAACTCGGGATGTTGTTGGTCGGTGGGCAGAGTACTTCGAAGACCTCCTCAATCCCACCGGCACGTCTTCCACTAAGAAAGCGGAGCTTGGGGACCTTGAGGCGGGCTCTCCAATCTCTGGTGCTGAGGTCACCGAGGTGATTAAAATAGCTCCTCGGTAGAAAGGCCCCGGGGGTGGATGAGATTCGCCTGGAGTTCCTTAAGGCTCTGGATGTTGTAGGGTTGTGTTGGTTAACACAACTCTGCAGCATCGCTTGGACATCGGGGGCAGTTCCATTGGATTGGTAGACTGCAGTAGTGGTCCCCCTATCCAAAAAGGGGGACCGTAGAGTGTGTTCCAACTATAGGGGAGTCACACTCTCCCTGGTAAGGTCTATTCGGGGGTTCTGGAGAGGAGGGTCCGTCGGATAGTCGAACCTCTGATTCAGGAAGAGCAGTGTGGAACACTGGACCAGCTCTACACCCTCAGCAGGGTCCTGGAGGGTGCATGAGAGTTTGCTCAACCAGTCTACATGTGCTATGTGGACTTGGAGAAGGGGTTCGACCGTGTCCCTCAGGGAATCCTGTGGGGAGTACTCTGGGACTATGGGCTGGCCCTTTGATACGGGCTGTTAGGTCTTTGTATGACCGGTGTCAAAGCTTGGTCCACATTGCCGGGCAGTAAGTCGGACTTGTTTCCTGTGAGGGTTGGACTCCGCAAAGGTTGCCTTTGTCACCGATTCTATTCATAACTTTTATGGACAGAATATCTAGGTGCAGCCATGGTGTTGAGGGGATTCGTTTTGGTGGCCGTAGGATTACGTCTCTGCTTTTTGCGAATGATGTGGTCCTATTGGCTTCATCAGTTCTTGATCTACAGCTCTCACTGGAGCAGATGCAGCAGAGTATGAAGTGGCCGGGATGAGAATCAGTGCCTCCAAGTTCGAGGCCATGGTCTTGAGCCGGAAAAGGGTAGAGTGCCTTCTCGGGGTCAGGGGGGAGGTCCTGCCTCTAAGGGAGTTCAAGTATCTTGGGGTCTTGTTCACGAATGAACTGATAGACGGATTGGTGCTGCGTCAGCAGTAATGCGGGCGCTGTACCAGTCTGTCGTGGTGAAGAGAGTTGAGTCAAAAAACAAAGCTCTTGATTTACCGGTCGATCAACTTTCATCTTTCCCTCATCTATGGGCATGAGGTTTGGGTCATGGCCGAAACAACGAGATTACGGATACAAGCGGCCAAATTGAGTTTCCTCCGCAGGGTGTCTGGGTCCCCCGGACGAGCTGGCCCAAGTGGCTGGGGAGGGGGAAGTCTGGGTCTCTCTGCTTAGGCTGCTACCCCCATGAGCTGACCCCGAATAAGCGGAAGACAATGGATGGATTTTAAAGTACAAGATCATAAATGGGACCACATCTTTCCAGTGTCTTCCAGTGATTTTAATTAATTTATTAAACCTGGCTAATAATTCCCAAATTGGCAAATAGTTTCAAAGAAAGACCAGCCTAAATCCTGTTCTTATTGCTGAGAATAGAGATTTTTATATTCTATTTTTTTTTCTATCCTAAAGGAATTTATAAACTGGATGTTTTTCTGTAAATAAGGCAAATTTGTAAAACCTGGTTTGGATCTACAATGATTAACACATCCCCTTCCTACAGAAAATCTGGGTACTTTATTTAATTAAAATATTGCATGCTTAGTTTAATGTTTTGCAGCTAAACAAATTCACTGTATTTTTTGTGATTTTAGTTTTTTATAAATATTTTTTTTTGGCCTCTGAGTATTTTTGACGTGACAATTTTGGACCACAGTTTGGAGACCACGGTTTTCACCTATTAACTGACTTACGCTATCATAGTTAATGTTTCATAAGTACATTTTATTCCTACATTTACATCTAAAATAAACTAAATTCACACAATGTGTCCAATAATTCCTATAAAACACAAATGCTCTGTTTTTTTGTTGTTTACGTTAGCCTGCTAAGCTAGTTTAGTCGTTCACAAACCAGCTAAAGCCGTTTATCGTACTATTAGTTTGTCGAGTTTATCCTACCAACTACATGCCAGTTCATTAGATAGGTGTACATTTTTTTGCTTTATTCTAAAACTGGATGTTTTACCTTAATTTACACTCATTAAATGTTTATTACATTATGTCAAGTACCATTTTTGTTTAACACTCCAACCTATTAGGCTACATTCAAAATTACTTGGTCCTAGGTCAGAACATTTTTATTTATTTATTTTATTTCTGCATTTCAGCAATATTGCCAGTATTTCTTATAAAACAATAATAATGCACTCACGCTACAACATTTTGTCTCAAGACTTTACTGCCTATTCTCAGTGTTCAATTCTAACTTTCCCACACTGTCTTCTCTCACTGTCCTTCCTGCTCTGACCACAATGCCTCAGCTAAACCAACAGCTGCACACTCTGCATAGCTAAAATATGAAAAGGGGCAGGAATGGTTGGCTATGAATTAACTTGAATGCTCAGTTTAATTTTACAGGCTTTAAAGCTTTCGTTGGAGCCAAACTTCTTTCTTGATTTGTCATAGCAAATGTCAACCACAAACGTTTGCTCTCAACGTCAGGATCCTCAGCTGCAACCATATTTTGTACGCAACAGAAGTGGCCAACTGCATCAGCGCTCAACTTGTCCTCATTACCATCTGCTTTCTGCATACATTCACTCTCTTCCAAAACAAATTTCAGAAGCTTCAGCTCAAAAGGGGAAAATTTTCACCAAGCGTGAGCCTACGGCATTTACAGGCAAACCTGAGAGGGTAATGCCAACGCAAAGTAAAATGCAACCATGAATGCCTCAGGCGTATTGTCATTGGTGACTTAGGATCTAGTGATTAAATGCAATCCTACGTTAAATCTGTCTTCAATGTCCTCTGTGCTGACTTAAGCAGTTTAAAAGAAGATCAACCAGCAGGGGAAACTTCACATCAGTATGAGGAAAAGACCTGAAGGGTAAGATGTCAAGTTTCCATTGGGTGAGGAAAAAGGAGACTCTCGCATTCCCAGACAACTGTTCACATTCCATAGCACCTCTTTGCCATGTGAATCATATGCGCTGAGACAGGCGGACTAAGGTTTATCTTCTCACACACACACGGCCAAGAAAGTCTCAATGGAATACCGCAGAGGCATATGCTGGACAAGGCTAGTTAGGGTTGAATTCATCTTTGAATCAGCGGCCCAAAAGAATAACAGCACCGCCATCAGAATGATGACGTGGCAGAATTATAAAAATTATGAGATCTGATGTTTAAATGTTGGGTTTGTTTGTACTGATCTGCTCCAAGCTAATCTGGGTTTCCAGTCTTATCAGGTTCTGCTGCAGCGATCCTCCACCCAGGCCCTAAGATATTAAGACCAATCAAGGCTGAAATACACAAAGTGAGGTCCAACATCCTGGAATTGTCCTTAAAAGGACCATGCAACTCAGTTGTTCCCATTTTAAACTCCATTTTACTTTCCCAAAGTGAAAGTTTTGATAAAACTGGAACATTTCTTCCAATTATCTGTCAAGTGAAGGAATTCGTCTTGGGTGCAAATTTGTTGTTGCATACCTTCTTAAACACTGCCTTTATAGAAACAGATTACCCAAGATGTACTACTTTAATCCCATGTTTCAATGTAGGAGATAAACTCTTTACACGCCATTAACTATTCTATATTATTATTTTGTCCCTGATTTTTTAAATAAGATTTTTTTTTTACTTTTATTGCTTTTTACTTTTCTAAGGTGACCTTGTGTACCCTGAAAGGCACCTTTAAATAAAATGTATCATCATCATCACCATTATTATATTTAGACTCCAACTCACCGTTTCAATATTTTCTACTCCTCACTTCCAAAAGTGAGTTTTGTATTCAGAGACATGTTTTCTTTCTCTGGGAGACATCTAAAACATCTTAAGTTTGCACAAACAAATCTTTTCATGCCTCTTGAACCTTTTCACATTTTGTCACAATAACCACAATGTCATTTACTAGGATTTTATGTCATAGACCAATACAAAGCACTGCATAACTGGGACGTGTAAAGAAAGAAGAAAAAAAAAAAAAAATCAACCTCTTTAATCTGAATCAAGTTCAACTAAGATCCATTTTTTCTTGTAGGAATATAGTATTCAGGCTCTAGCTGCATCATGCTGTGGGGATACAGGACAATGTTGGTAGAAAACATGTTGGAGGCTACAAAAGACTTGAGAAGACGGTAGAGGTTTACCTTTTCACAGGACAACGACCCTGAATGTACATTTTATAAAGAGATAAAATGCAATGACTTTTAATTGAATTACAGTTGTCATTGCAATATCCATATGTGCAACGTTGCAATCTCAAAAGACTGTTTGGATGAGATATTTCTTAGAATTAGAATTATCACTAGGTCTTTTTGCCAATACATTCGTCACCCAATATAATAAAAAAACATGTATGGACATGTTGGAAATGTTTGGAAACTAAACTGGATTCCCACATTTGACGTTCTTTTTTAGCGGTTGAGATACTAACGAACCATGGTGAGACATTGTGATGAAGAAAAAGAAACAAAACCAAAAAAATTAGGGTTTATCATAATTGATATAGTAATCGCAATAAACGGCAAAATTATCACTTACAATTTTTCCACGTATCGGGTAGCCCTTATTTATATATCTAAGAGTATCCATGTGTTAGAACGGCCAAGTCAAAGTCCAGACCTAAATCAAAATGAGAAACAGTGGTAAGACTTGAGGCCTTCCCACAGCATAACACAGCCTTTACTAGATTCCACCATAGAGTGTGTTGTGTTCAGGGTGATATGTGGTTTGTTTTCAGGTGAACCATATTTACAAATCCGGTAACTTGGATTTTACTTAGTGATGCATTTTCTTTCCTCCTTATAATTAAACAATTTCTGTTGGTTTATCACATAAAATCTTATTTAAGTTTGGGGTTAAACTATAAAAATGTTCAAGAGATATGAATACTTTTGAAAGGCACTGCATGTTTCCCCAAGCACCACGCCTAAAGCTAGGTTACTCTTAAACCACAATAATAATTCTCTATTGCACCATATCTATCATCTGAGTCTCGCTGCATATTTTGTACAACCAGTATCAGCTCTTAACTACATTAAAGTACAAAAACTGTGCTTTTTAAAACTAAATCCAACTCTGAAACCTAATTTGAACTTTTTTAAAGTTTGCCACCGAACCAAGATGATACATTCTTATTTGTCAGCTGCTGATCCCATTCTCTAAATTGAGAAACTGTCCCAGAGCAGACAATGTAGCTGCTGGCTGCAAAAGAGGGTTATGAAACTCTGCCTCACTTTGAAATGCTGGTTTTAAGAGGGACATTTGCATTAGGAGTTGGATTCCTTCTGTCCAAACCATAAATAATACTGCAAAGAGGCAAGTTCTTTGTGGAAGACCAACAAAATGCAATACAATCTCCTTCTAGTGTTTGACTTTTAAAGGGTTTGTGTCCCTTTTAAAAAGTGCACTTTCAGATGCTACACCCACAATCAGCCTAAATGGGAGTAAGAGCATTCCAAAAAGTACAGATCCCACACAAAATAGGGATGTTTGTACAGCATCAAAAGGCTACTGCTCACTGGCAGTGCTCCATATGACCAAATATGGAAGGAAAAATGCTGCCTTTTCCCGTAACCAAACTGGAACAAAAAAGGGAAAAAAAGGAAAGGAAGGAAGGATTTCTTGCATGCTGCATGCACAGCAAGATAGAGCTCTCACACTCGCTACATAGTGGCCACAGCCTTGGCTTGCTCTCAAACACAGCTTGATTGATGATGCTGCTGGAACCACTGTGACACCTCTGTGTTTGGGCACATGAACGCGGACACCTGCGTGACTCCGGGAGACGTGAATGAGAGGCACGCCGATCTTTTCACTAAGCTGACATTTCATTTTTAAGAAACACACAAAAGCTTTTCTTTCTCTCTCAGATATGAGCTCTCCACCCGAGTCCCTGCAGCCCCTCACATTCCTCTTGGTGAAAAAGCAGCCGTCTGCAATGCCACAGTCCTCTTCTTAAGTTAGGGTCAACTTGTTTATCTGCTCCCTTCCCCTCCCAAGCCTTGCTCTGTGACATCCTCCTGCAACTGGCTCTTACAAAGAAATAAATGTCTGTGTGGGCGTGCCATTTTACAGGAAACTTATCAAATTATCTAAGATTCTCTCTTTTTTTTGTTGTTGTAACTGCAACGTCTGCAAAAAACAAAAGTACACTCAGCACAGAGCATAGCAACCCAGCTAAACACCACAAAATATTCTAAATAAACATAAAGTCCTACTACACTTTAGCTTTTTTTGGATTAAGTAATTGAAGTTAGCAGTCAAACGCAGTACAGGGTTTCTACACATTTTTAATGTGATAATTTCAGACTTTTCCAACCTCAACTTCCAGAGTTCTCAGTTCATACTGTTCATATAAAATATGAAATCAGAAAATGCAATGTGAATAAGCACAGTTTACATTTGAACCCTGGAAAAATCAGAAAGGAACAAAAGCAAGGACACATGAAAGAGAAGATAGTAAAAAAGGACGGAATGATATAAAAAAGGAGAGATAGAAGGAAAGACGACAAAAAGAAAGGGTGAGACTGGAGGAAGGAAAGAAGGAAGAAATAAAGAGGGAAGCAATTTAGGGCACAAGGGGAAAAAGTACAGATCATTGAAATTCAGGCAATCTGTGCATCTTCCAAAAAACAATAGCTGAATCACGTGTTTCACAGGTTAAGGACTTTAAAGCTGTAAGGCGAGAAAGGGCTGGAGCTCATTGATCAGTTTTCAACTTTATTGGGCAAACCTTATTAAATTCATTAAGTTTACATAATAAAGTTGAAAAAAGACAGAATTAGGACCCAAGGAAAGAAAGATCCAAGCTAAAGTTAGCATGTTGCTAAGGGGAGTCTGCAGCAGTAGTCTGTTTATTTTACCTAAAGACATGCTAACTGGGATAACTTTTTTCCTTCGTTTGAAAACAGCAATACTCTAAAATTGTGACAACGCTGACTGACACCTTCATAACATCTATGTGCTCCATACAACCTGAGAAACCTCTGCACCATCGTTAGCATCTTATTAAAACTTGTTCAAACTGCTGCTGTAGTGTGACACTACATTTCAGTGGTTTAAAACTGAGGTATATTTTGAAAGTAAAAACTGGCTCATTTTTACTCGTAATAGTGATGCAATGATGCTGCCTTGAGTAATGCTTCAAACAGCTACTCACAAATGGATGGAGAAGGGGTCTGAGAACAAAAAAAAAGAAAGGAAACGAGGGTGGAAGGACAGAAAGAACAGATGGAGTTAGGAAACAAAGAAAGGAGGAAAGAGGTAATGAAAGAGGGAAGGACACAAGGAAAAATAAATTGAAAGCGGGGGGAAGCAAGGCAATAAAGGAGGGAATCAGGTAGGACATGAAAAGAAAGACAAAAAACAGGAAGGAAGGACACAATGAGGGAAGTGACGTAGGACAAGCAAGGAAAGAAAGGAAGGAAGGGTACACCCAAAGGAAAGGATGGATACAAGGAAGGACAAAAAAGGAAGGATGTAAGGAAGGAATGCTAAAAAGAAGGTAGGGAATAAAGGAAAGAAAGAAAAGTTACATGAGGGAATGATGGAGGAAAGGAGGACATAAAGAAGGAATAAAACATTTGGATAGTATAAGGACTAGGGTAAAGTCTGGAAATAGGAATATTCCAGACTTTTCAGAATGCGTATGAATCTGCTCTACAGTGAGAAACTCACACCCTATAACTGCATTTAGTCAAAGATTTTAAAAAAACATGAAGCAATAATTTCTTAAAGAGGGACATTTAAATGGTTTACTTTCCTTTTCCCTTTGAAACAAAACACTTATAAGCACTTGTTGCTTTTCTGCTGTCACATACGTCCTTATGTCAATTTCCCAGAGAACGGAAGCCTCCGCTCGCTCCTACAGGACAGCCTGTACTGACACCTGCCTTCCGTCAGAGTAAATGAGCCCCGGCCAGAAGTCTGCATCTGCACAACAGGACATCAATCTGCTACAAGTGAGCTGACCGGGGAGACCAGTGGAGCCAAAGTGCTGATATATGGTGAGTTTCCCTGAAAGCACTGCTACTGCTGACACTGTGGCTAGAGAACAGATTATCCAGCTGATGGCAATAAAGCAACACTAAAATGTAAGGGTGAAATCAGACTTTTTCTTGTTGTCCACCGCTAAAAGAACCCTAGAGGAGAATCTACAGCAGCCCACCGCCTCTGGTTTATTGGCAATAACATGACAGGCTGGAATCATTAAGTGGAACATAAAAATGTATTTCTCATAAAGCTTGAGAGGTTCCTTGTGCGTTTCCCTACAGGAGAAAGTGGAAACAAAATGGATCTGCTGACCAACTGTGACACGCTTCCTATAAACGCCACGCTCTGGTCGCGGTGGGCGTGAGGAGGCTCGCTCAGTCAGCCTGAAGAGAGAAATTACACTCCGGTGAGAACGAGAGAAAATCGGAAGGGCTGGGGGTGGGGGAGAATGTATTGTAAGCAGTGGAGTGATTTATGAGGCTGACTCAAACTCACACAAAGGCAGAATGTCTTCCCATCATACCTTACATGGAAACATACATGAGGCTGCGATGCATGATGCAATGCCCTCACACTCTGAGAGTCTGTTGAAAACGTGACAGCTGAGTGAAGACCCTGACACAATATTGCCTTTTTTGTGCATGCATGACAGCCCCATTAAAAAAAACAAAAAAACGCCAAGACTTATTTAAAAATCACCCCGAAATGCCATAAATCCTCATCTTCCCTGCCTTGTTTTTGCACACGAGTAAATCATGTGGTGGAATGCCAATTTTTCTTTTTTTCTGGAGGTACTCTGCAACTATTTTCAAGGGTATTACATGACAAGGTATTTTTCAAAATAAGGGCCTGCATTCCTGGAGAAAGATAGGAGATTAAAGTGTGTAGGTGGCGAGTGGGGTGGTGGACCATCAAGATGACCTGACCGAGAAGGCCTATTACTCATGCTGGATGAGAGGTGGAGCAAGCCCCTGACGGTGTACACAGTTCAGTCTTGCTACAAAAATGTAAGTTTTTTTTTTTTTTCAGTGAATAGCCTATTGTGCATGGAAACATGACAGATTTGAGCTCAAGACCCTTACTCCAGTGAGAGACTGTGGTATTCATGCAAAACCTGATCCGAGTAAAGGGATGCAGGCCCAAGCTGCCACATGGTGGATGTGCACCGAAGTGTTGGGCGACATCCAATTTTGATTCCCTTTAGTCCTTACTCACATAACACCTCAGTATACCGGATTACCATCGGTCTACAGTTGCTTGTCATTTTGTCATATACATTTTAAACACCCCTCATAGATTTCTAACCTCATTTTTTTTTTTTTAGATTGGAGAGGCAAAACAAAGGCCTATTAATATCCCGGTCTTATCAGAGCTAAGTAAAAGTTTGCAGATGTTTGCTAATTTTCCAGCTGTGAACCATGTCCAAACATTTACTTGAAATACACTCCAAGGGAAACGGGATATTGCTCAGTTTGGATCAGAAGACAGAGTTGTCATCTATACTTTAACGGGCTCTCTAAAATAGTCAGCTCTGCTTCTGTTTGCTTTTCCTTGGTGTGACCCACCATCTCCACAACACCACTAAAAGAAAATTAGTATTACATGAGTTGCACCAGAAAATGAGGTCGTCATCTACATGTTGATAACAGGCTCAAAATAACAAAACAGCTGTTTCTATATTGGGACCCACTGCCTCCACATCACTATTGAGGAAAAGTGGGTATTATTCGTTTTCCAGACGAGGTTGCAGACATCTATAAACAAATAACCAGTCAGCTATGCTTCTGGTAATTTTTTTCTTGGTGTGACCCACTGCCTCCACAGCACCACTGAGGAAACCTGTCTATTGTTTGGGTTTACCACAAGAGAGGGCTGTCATAACACGCTCTCAAAAATAACTAGTCACCTCTGCTTCTGCTTCTTTTTCTTTGATGTGACCTCTTGCCAACAAAGCACCATTTTTTAGTTTTGAAAGCAGATTGCCAAACATTTTTTGAAGGTTGAACTTGTACTTCTTTCTCTTCTACAGTCTAAACTTTAATGGTTGCTGCCTTAAACCAAAGGGTTGTAACTGGTTGTATTCACACTAGCGCAAACAGTAGATGTTGCTACTAATTGCTACTAAAAGTGTAGCTAAGCCATAGCTATGGTTCCCACTGTGTAATTTATTTCCAAATGATGATGGCACAAAAAGAAGAGGAGTTAATTTACAGCCTTTTTACTGAAAAACAGCACCTCTGTGTGGGAAAAGCAGACCTGACAAATAACTTGGTATATTGCTGCCATGTTGTTCTTGATTAACAGCACATTACCACCAGCTGCCAGTGTCAAAACCAGATTTTTATGTCTTGGCAGGCATTCTCTGTCGACAGCATTAGTGGTCATTTGTGTTATCTGTTGGAGGTTTCTTCCTGTTTATAGAAGTTGTTCCTCTCCACTGTCTCCTGGTGCTTGAAATGGATAAGGAAATTGCATTGAAATGGACATTATATGCAGTCCCTGTTTTTCATGTGTCAAAACCTTTAAACAATATGTCTAAGTCTCCTTGAATACTACTGTAATAGCTGTCTTGGGTTAGGATATTAATTATTAAATACTAACTGTTCTGGTCAACATAATTCCACCTATATATTTGCCTTTTAGCTTGATTACACTAGCCTGAATTATGTAGTGGTTTAACAGCAAGAAAATGCTTTGTGGGACATTTCATTTAATTAAACATACTACATTTAATGGGTTGATTTTTTAAAATCCCACTTGCAACATCTGCATCAGATGAGAGGTCTGTTACACTCTGCTCCATGTAAGGATCACTCAAAGGCTCAGTCCACGAATTTCCATTTTCAGTGGTGATCATTAACTATCCACACAAAGCTCTACTAGTCAGACAATATTAAATTTCTAAAAGTGATCAAATCTTCAACACTGCTCTAGAATCAGTGAAAGCACATTCTCTGAGTGGCAGAGAGCTGACTCCCTTATTGAGGGGAAAAAAAGGGAAAGAAATAACATTCCACTGTTCTCATACCACTGATCCTTTCAGGGCTCGACAAGGCTGAACTTCACTGACTCTACTAGATCTCGTTTTCGTGCATGGCTGTGCTGACTGTTGTTATTAGAGCGGTGGGCAGCCAACTTGGACGCGTACAGGTCTTCTGCTCCTGCTAAACCTCCCTCGAGGTGAAACACTTAAGCTGGGGGTCTTAAGGCCTGGAACAAGCTCTGCACAAGTGTACCAATGCTTTAAACTATGGAAGACAGACTCGACACATAGCTGCCTACTGTTTTGTGACAGCGACATGTAACCGCTAGACCGAGCCAATTCTTTTTCATTTTGTTCAGCACTTGTGCTTTAAACAACCATTTTGAACGGTCTTACATGAAACAGTCTTGCAAAAGTATTGATCCCTTTTGAACTTTATTACATTTTATCACATAAAAAAACAGCATTCTTGAGTGTACCTTGTGGTTGTATGCGATACTGACATAAAATGCATGTTTTTTTACAAATATTTTAAAATAAGTTCAGAAATATATCCATTGTAGCTCTGGTGGTGAAAGCATCATGCTATAGGAACGCTACCAGTCTTACCACAGATTCTGAAACAGATTTAGATTTTGGATCTGGACTTTAAATGGGCCATTCTAATAACTGAATATACCTGAATATAAAACACTGCATTTTAATTCTGGCTCTATGTTTGGGGTCATCATCCTTATGGATGGTGAACCTCCTTTCCAGTCTCAAATCTTTTGCAGAATCCATCAAACTTTCCTGTCCCTCTCAAAAACAAAGTAATCCCAAAGCATGATACTGCCACCACCATGTTTCAATGAGTCAGAGAGAATGAAGTGGCCTTAACACAACTAATTGCTTATTATACACATCACATGAAATCCCAAAAAATTATGTTAAAGTTTGCAGTTGTAACTTGACAATATGTGAGTTCAGAAGTTTTGAAATCACTATACTATATTGCAGAACTTTGGATAGTTCTGCTGTTTTTCTTTCTACATGTAGGGACAACAGCACTGAGCAAAAACACACACTTCACTAAAATCTATCATCAGTTGCATCAGGTTGAGTGATGTAGGAGTGGAGTTAGCATGACTAATTATCCTGGCCTTAATCTGTCCATACACAATGCATTATGGATGTCATCTTAACACCTACAATACACTATGGCCAGAAGTTCTTTTGTCAGACTTTTATTGCCTTTTTTAAAAGGAGAGTTACCCAACGTCGGCCTCATTTTTCTCTCTTTCAGCGGTTATGTGATTTTGGGATCCACTGCCAAAAATTCCAGGAAACCCTAGAGCTTCATGAGACATAACAAAGCTCCCTCTCTTCCTCTGTATGAGTCTTTTACAGTGTGTCTGTCTCAGTAGGCTTGAAAGCTGTGCGGCTTACTCATCATAACGGACTCATGTCACCCAGTTTCTTATTGTGACGCCTGCCCTAATTCTTGTCCACAGACTATTTAGACGTCGGAAGTCGCAATCATCTTTCAATACCATTAAGCATGATGTGGCATTTACCACTAAATTAGGGAGAATATTCTGATTCGGAGGTTAATATATGCGGGGCTCATAAGTCTCCTTAATTCCTAAATTTATTAGAATAACACATATCTCTGACAGGCATGAAATTATAAATAATTGATTGCTGCTCTTTGAGAGGATTCAGTGGACGCTCAGACGAGGTTGCTCCAAGCTTTTAATGGCAAAACTGGAAATGAGATTTGGATCAGCATAGCTGCAGCACTAAATTGGAGTACATCCAAACCCCCCCAGCACTAATCATTCCATGGGGAGCTTCACCCATGTTTTCTGGTGGGTATGTTTCTCTACTCCGCTCCCAACACATAGGTAAATGCAAATACAGACATCCCCTTTTGAGCCCACCACCCAGCTCGTGTTTATGTTCACTGCTTGAGTGACTGGCATTTCATTTCGTCCCTGCCCAAAGCCGTTTTACACAGTTTGGCTTGGCCGGGGTATCATTACTGGTCTTTAAGTCTAACCTGAACTAATAGGGGCTTATTTTCCAGAGGTGGTCTCCCAGGTGGCAGTCAGAGGAGCGAATGGCACTGCAGGCACACGGAGCCTAATAAAAATCTAGCTCGACTCAACCCATACATAGGATGCAGATTATTTGGCAACAAGAAGCCATTGTTCCACATGAGGCAGTGGGGGGATGGCTGGGTACTTTGTTTCTCATTAAGGCGGCGTAATGAGGGCAGCCAGAATGGGTGCCTCGCTCCTTTTCTCAGATAAACTCTCCAGAGAGTACCTTCTTCATCGGATTTGACAAACAGTGCCTTCCAAATGAATTAATACCCTTTGAACTTTCAAACATTTTTCGACATTACAAATGATCACTTTTATTGTGATTTTATGAAATGGAACAACATAAAGTGGTGCACAACTGAGATGAAATACAAGATTTAGGCACTTCAACAAATAAACTTCTAAAAACTTTCGCATGCAACTGTATTTAGGCCCCTTTACTCCATTACACCTACATAAATGGGTAAAGACCTTAGCAGTGCAAACAATTGCTATTCAAAGTATTGCACTGAGTAACTAGATACTGCCTGTGTGTAATTTAACCTGAGTATGTAGACAGCTGTTCAACGCAGAGTGGCAAAAAGAAGCTATTGTTGAACAAGAAGTCCAATTTGAAGTTTGCCTTATGCCATATAGAGGTCAATGCAAACACATGGAAGAAGGTGCTCTTGTCAGATGAGACCAAAACTATTTGATGTGGACTACACACAAAACATTATGTGTGGGGAAAAATGAACAATGCATTAACCCCAGGTTGAAACATGGTAGTGACAGAATCATGCTGTAGGGGTGATTTTCTTCAGTAAGGATGGGGAAGCTTGTCACAGTTGATGAGAAGGTTGATGGAGCTAAATACAAGGAAATTCTGAATGAAAAACCCGCTATAGTGGAGTTCACTTTCTAGTAAAACAACCTGAAACATCCAACCTGAGCTGCAATGGAATGGTATGGATCAAAGTATATACATTAGTTAGAATGGTCCAGTTAAAGTTAAGACCTAAATCTAATTAGCAAACTGTGTCAACACTTGAAAATTGACGTTCAAAGCAGGGATGGGTACCTTTCACATTTGAACTGATACGGTACCGATGCCCGGTTCCTGGGAATTGGTATCGGTACTCAACCGTACCAATTTTCTGTACTTTTGTGTGTTTATGTGGTAATAAATGTTAATTCATTTAATAATAAAATCTAATAAAATATTTTTTCAATATTAATGAATATATGAAAACAACATCCAGCTGTTTGTATTGTATCACCCACCCTTCCACTCCCTCAGTGTCACAACGATGCGTTTAGGTACCAAAACACGCACCTTTTGTGCGTTTTATGTGAATAGGTACTCTGTAGTACCGACGGAACTTGGTCGGTTCCTATTAAGGTAAGGTAAGTTTATTTATACAGGTCCTTCTCAAAATATTAGCATATTGTGATAAAGTGCATTATTTTCCATAATGTCATGATGAAAATTTAACATTCATATATTTTAGATTCATCGCACACTAACTGAAACATTTCAGGTCTTTTATTGTCTTAATACGGATGATTTTGGCATACAGCTCATGAAAACCCAAAATTCCTATCTCACAAAATTAGCATATCATTAAAAGGGTCTCTAAACGAGCTATGAACCTAATCATCTGAATCAACGAGTTAACTCTAAACACCTGCAAAAGATTCCTGAGGCCTTTAAAACTCCCAGCCTGGTTCATCACTCAAAACCCCAATCATGGGTAAGACTGCCGACCTGACTGCTGTCCAGAAGGCCACTATTGACACCCTCAAGCAAGAGGGTAAGACACAGAAAGAAATTTCTGAACGAATAGGCTGTTCCCAGAGTGCTGTATCAAGGCACCTCAGTGGGAAATCTGTGGGAAGGAAAAAGTGTGGCAGAAAACGCTGCACAACGAGAAGATGTGACCGGACCCTGAGGAAGATTGTGGAGAAGGGCCGATTCCAGACCTTGGGGGACCTGCGGAAGCAGTGGACTGAGTCTGGAGTAGAAACATCCAGAGCCACCGTGCACAGGCGTGTGCAGGAAATGGGCTACAGGTGCCACATTCCCCAGACCTGGGCTACAGAGAAGCAGCACTGGACTGTTGCTCAGTGGTCCAAAGTACTTTTTTCGGATGAAAGCAAATTCTGCATGTCATTCGGAAATCAAGGCGCCAGAGTCTGGAGGAAGACTGGGGAGAAGGAAATGCCAAAATGCCAGAAGTCCAGTGTCAAGTACCCACAGTCAGTGATGGTCTGGGGTGCCGTGTCAGCTGCTGGTGTTGGTCCACTGTGTTTTATCAAGGGCAGGGTCAATGCAGCTAGCTATCAGGAGATTTTGGAGCACTTCATGCTTCCATCTGCTGAAAAGCTTTATGGAGATGAAGATTTCATTTTTCAGCACGACCTGGCACCTGCTCACAGTGCCAAAACCACTGGTAAATGGTTTACTGACCATGGTATCACTGTGCTCAATTGGCCTGCCAACTCTCCTGACCTGAACCCCATAGAGAATCTGTGGGATATTGTGAAGAAAACGTTGAGAGACTCAAGACCCAACACTCTGGATGAGCTAAAGGCCGCTATCGAAGCATCCTGGGCCTCCATAAGACCTCGGCAGTGCCACAGGCTGATTGCCTCCATGCCACGCCGCATTGAAGCAGTCATTTCTGCAAAAGGATTCCCGACCAAGTATTGAGTGCATAACTGTACATGATTATTTGAAGGTTGATGTTTTTTGTATTAAAAACACTTTTCTTTTATTTGTCGGATGAAATATGCTAATTTTGTGAGATAGGAATTTTGGGTTTTCATGAGCTGTATGCCACAATCATCCATATTAAGACAATAAAAGACCTGAAATATTTCAGTTAGTGTGCAATGAATCTAAAATATATGAATGTTACATTTTCATCATTACATTATGGAAAATAATGAACTTTATCACAATATGCTAATATTTTGAGAAGGACCTGTACAGCGCATTTCAGTAACGAGACACTCAAAGCGCTGTACATACAATTACAATACAATCACAAAGCAAATAAACACAGATACAGAAAAACAAATCAAATGATAAAATCAAACAACAGAGGTAATTTAAAGTACCGAATTCAGTACACATCCCTAGTTCAAAGACACTCGCCATTCAATGCAACTGAGATTGAGATATTTTGCAAATAAGAACAGAACATGCAGCTGTAACTGCAGCAAAAGGTGGTTCTACAAAGAAATGACTAAACAAAAATGTTTTTGTTTCAAAAAATTTTTTTGAAACCTTTTGTCCTTTTCATCCACAATTATGTTAAACTTTTTGTTGGTCCATCCAGTTTTTGGTTGTAGTGTGACGGACGTTCAACACATTGTGTTGCAGACCAAGCAACACCTCACTCCATTATGATAAATCATCAAAAATCTACTGAATGCCACTGTTTCCAATCCAGATTTATCATCCCAGCATTTCAGTCTTAGTATGTTTTGGCCACGCTTTGCTCCACTGTGACAGGTGTCATCATTAATCATAAAGAACAGAGCAATTAATCTGTGCTCACACTCCATTAGATGTCATGATCAATTTGTGCACAGAGCTGCGTACTGTGTAAATAAGCCGAGATGATGGCACCCGCAGCCTGATATCCCTGAACGTATCCGAGGCACCAACATGTATGTAAGGCAGCTGGAGTATGGGGAACCGAGCTATATTGGAATAATTATGTTAGAATTGTCTGATCAGAGGCTAATCATACACATATGTATGTCTGTTTTACCATAGTGGCTGAACCTTAGCAGTTAAACCAAACCATAACCCTCCAACAAGGTTAAAACTGCAAAAGGGGCATGTAGTAAGAATTAGCCCTTAGTTTAATAAGTACCATTTGGCTGTCACCTCAGTGGCTGTAGAGCTGTTCTATTACAGTAAAGCCCCTCTGGTACTGAGCCCGTGTTATTCAATAAAAACCTGACTGAGTGTTTCTCCCAATCACTGCCGGTAGAACTCTGATGAGGTAAAGAGGCCTCCAATGCAAGCTGCTGTCCCTGCGGAGCCCCGCCTGATTAAAATGGTTTTCTGAGGCCATATTTTTGCTCTCCTTGTAACCTTGCCAGAACCAAGTTAAAGTACAGAGGGAAAAACATGACAAATTAACCAATACATAACGAAATGAATCCACAAACACAGATCTGATCAATAAACGGCCTCCAGATAGGTAGACAGATAGATTTCTACTTTTTTCAGAAACGTCTTCTCAGTATCTATGTGCAACTGGTACTAAGCTTCAAACTAGAAATGGCATTGCATTAGCTATTCTGCACGTGCAATCTTCAGCCTTAATCATTTTCATACACACTTACACATTTATCCTTTAAAAGCCCTCCTAACTCATCCCAACCGGGCAGTGACATGTGATGTGGAAAGAAGAAGCAACAATGTTCTTGCCCACTGGTGCCGGCTCTCCGGTTCTTTCTTGTTATACATTCCTGAGCAATCCTCCGAGGCTCATATGTAAATGCCTCAGTATGCTTCTGATTAGGAGGCACAAAGAGTACACTCTATAAATGCACTGTTAAACAATTACCGCAGCTCCCAACTGCAGCTCCGACACAGAACCCAGCCGGGGCTGCTGCCTGACTTGCCAACCAGGTAGGGGAAAGCTCCACATCGGTCCTTAAAAAATATTTGCCGAACTTTAATCCTAAATGTTTGCATCTTGAACAATTTCTGCCACTCTTCTTTAGAATAGGTTTCATTCAACCACTTGAGTGTTTTTTAAGCACAAACAGCCTGTTTGAGGTCATGCCAGATTATCCCAACCAGATTGTTATTTTTAGCCATTCAGAGATTTGTTGGCGTGTCTTACATCATAGTCCTGCTGCATAATCCAAATGAGCTTATGAACTGATGAGGAAATTTTCCTTCAGTATTTTTGGCTGGAGCCAAAGTTGTATTTTCAAGTAGTGTATTGTACTGTATCAAGTAGTTTTTCACATAATTGTGCTTTTTTTCTACACAAATGAATACAAAACGACAGGGACAAATCATGTGTTCAGCCATATATTAACATAACACATACATAAGTGTTTACACCGTTTGCTTATTACGCACAAAATTGAGCTTAGGTGCATTCGATTCTTAGCGATCATCCTTGAGCCGTTTCTGCAGGTCAAGGATGTAAATTCAGTGCATTTAATAGGATTTAGAATTGAACGCACTTAGATAATGTCTCAAAGTTGACAGTGAATATCAAAGCAGAAACCAAACAACCAAGTTAGGAACCACCAGGACCCTTCCTAGATCTGGCTGCCTGGCTAAATTAAGAGAATGAGGAAGAATGGTCAGCCCAGAGCAGTGATCAAACTCAAATGATCCCTTGAGGAAATGCAGAGCCATCCAGAAAAATCAACCATTGATAACAGACTCCAACAATCAAGCCAGTTTTCACTAATATGCAACATGGCAGCTTGCCTGAATTTTTGAAATGCATACCTTAGATATCGCCAAACCAGGAGAAACAAAACTCTCTGGGTCTGATGAATCAAAAACAGAACTTTTTGGCCTGAATTCCAAACATTGTGTCTGCAAAAAAGCAGACACTGCTCATCAACTGGCTAACACGATCTAATGTAAAGTATGGAAGTAGCAGCATCATGCTACGGGGATATTTAACTATAACAAGAACTGGGCAACTAGCATACCATAATGACCCCAAGCACACAGTCAAGATAAAGAGGTGGCTTCAGGAGCAGTCTTTGAACATGGTTGAGTAACCCAGTCAGAGCCCAGACTTAAATCCAACTATAAATTTCTGGAAAGCCCAAGTTGACTGAGCTGTTGAGAGGTTCTACAAAGAGGAATGGAAGAATATACCCCAACACAGGTGTACCAAGTTTGCACAGACTTAACCAAGAAGACCTGAAGCTGCCAAAGGGGTGCCAAGAAAATATTAAGCATTGGCTGTAAAAAGAATGAAATATTTCTAAAATAGCTGCTTTTGGCTAGTCTTGGGGTACTGATGGGACAACAAGCCTTCTTTGCTTTTCCACATCAACATAGAGAAGCATTCCACGACTGTATTTGGCTGGCCTCAACACTTCTGTTTTCCATTGAATGTGTTGAAAAATTATGTTAAATACTGATGCTACACTGTGGTACTAACAAATGCCAATTGATCTGGCCTAAGGGTCCACATGTCAAATTCTTAATACCCAATCAATCAGATAAGCGAAGAAAGCAACTTCTCAGTTAGTGGAGTTAAGTGTTTAGCGGCCAAAAATCCACGTTTCCAAGAGGAAAGGGAAAACAAATGTGAGGTGAAAGGACGTTCCTCAGTCACAAACCTATATCGTGTTCACTATATATCAATAAGTATTGGATATGGATGGAAAGCTCTTGGCATTTTAAAAATACCACATGGCTTAAAAAAGGAATCACATTGTTGGGTACAAAGGGTATAAGTCCTAAACATGGCTTTTATTGTATCACATGACAAATTTTAGGTAAAGGCTTAAAACACTTGCTAGTTATGTTAGCATGCTTAGCATGTTAAAGGCTAACCACTGTTACAGTATATTGCTTTTAGTTTCTTAGGCACTATATGGGGGCAGAATGACATTTAACATTTAAACCACCAGTAACTTCAGTGACCTACAAATAATGAATTTTGAAAACAGCTTGGGAGGTTATTTGCATTCCCGATCAATTAGAGCAAGTTATTTAAGGATTGACTAATTGTTATCCTTGAAATCCTTTTATGATAAATGATACAATATTACATTTTTCTACTAACAGAGCTAAACTAGCCAACAATCATTGTATACCTTATTACAAATGTAAAAACCTGCTGTGTTTCCGCTTTAACAACAGAATCATGTAAATCAATCTAATCAAGAAAATCCATTAAATTTTATACTAGTTGCTGATGGCGAAGACCACATACAACACCCCATACACTCCAAGACATAAAATAAAGAGACAGTTTCTTACAACAGAAAGCATGCTCATCTAAAGAGTCACTCGGGTGAGAAGTAGACGGCTGACTAATGTGAATACCCATTTAAGGACACAGTGATTGTTCTTTGTAAATGAGGAAAGTCCTGAGTTTCATCATTACTACATACTACTACAACATTTGCCAGTTCTCACTCCTGGGAGGGCAGTTGCCCAACATGACCTCTCCAAGCTCTCCCCCACAATCACCATACACACACTTCAACACATAAGTAAAAGCCACAAGCATAAACCCTGCAGGTCTTTACCTGACCTGCAAAAAGGCCTGTCTGTTTTTCCCCCTGCTCGATTCATTGAACGGTTAAGCTTCCAAACTCTATAAACACATGGCCTCATCTGGTCATGTGTTCACACTCAATGAAATATATCCACACACTCCTTTGGGGGTTTACATTTCCATATTACTTCAATTACCCTAAAACATGAGTGTTTGAAACACAAATTTGACAGGCTCTTGATTACCCATGTTTGTTGGATTTTAGGAATGATTGGGAATATGCAGAAATACTGAAAGGGGAGGTAGAAATAAACCAGAGAGAAAAGAAAAGCAGAGATTAAGTTAGCATAGCTGCTGGATGAGAGATGAGAAAGGTGGTTTCTCTGCCACAGGGACATATTGTGCACGTCTGAGGTCCCAGTGGGACATCTGTGAATGAAAACACGAGGCCAATCAGCTAAAAAGGGACATTTCCTGAGCTTGTTTTATCAGATGAGAAGAAGCCTATAGGCTAAATGTCCCCCTCTCCGCAAGGTTGCACATTTCTCAGGGTAACCCGCTTTGGGAAACGAAGGGAAGAAACATGCATCTTTGTGGGATGACATCAGAAGTACTGCTTAGGAGCACTGACCTCACTTGCTTGCAATCAATCATCCACTTGAAATCTGGACTACGTGAATCTGAGCGGAGTTTTTACCTTTTAAAATATAAACCATGGCTGCCTCATGAATTAAATCATCTCCCAATAAAAATAGAGCTACAGTAATAGAATTATGTTTCTTTTTCCAAGGCTATGAAACCTCTGGCAGAGCTGGCATCTGGCAACTAGCAGATGGTAGACCAATATGCCAATTATCAACACTTGTGTGCCATGCTGCCTATTAGGCAATCTGGCTCTGAGTGATCACACTTTAAAGTCAGAAAACCATAGGAGTGAGAGACTGATCTAACAAACCCTCTCCATCAGAGTGTGACTAAAGCCCAGAGGAATTCAAACAACGGTTTTCAGACCCACATGACTGATTTAGCCAGTAGGATCAAAGTTGAAGAGTTTGTTAGGGGAAATAAAGGAAATGGAGAGAGAGATCACGAAGAGGGGATCATTATAAAAGCCTTCATGCTGTACATTGTATTGAATTGTGGCTTGCAGAAGATTACTCTAAGTGTGGTTTGATTAAATAAGGCTAGATTTGGTGGTGAATGTATAATAGGCCAGGAGAAAAAGGAGACCGTAGCAATCATTCCATATGCCTCAAGAGACGACCAGAGTCAGAGAAAATGCCAGCACATCCAATTGGATTGTGCTTCCCGGCATGTCAGCTTAACTGCAAGAAAAAAAAAAAAGTGTGCCAAGGTTTCTACAAGTTGGGGGTTTAAAGCAACTTAAAAGTTCAGTTTTACTGTTTCAACAGAGATGTCAGAGAAAATTCTGGAGTGACAAAAGTTTTCTGTCTGCATGAAATTGATATTGGCCAGTTGCCGGGTTCAAGGTATACAAAGATTTTAAAAAGCGACAGTTTAAAAATAACTTGATGTTCCTGACATATTATTCATAAGGTTTAAAGTCCTTTAGACGTGGGCAGCTGCGTGGTATTAGGGTGGAACAAGGTTTTAAAACGTCACAGTTTAAATCCACAAACATTTTCCCAGCACACCATTACAATGGTTTAAAGTCATTTTAAGGAGATGCTGGAGAGGTTGGAGTTAGTATATATGTCTCTTGCCGTTTTAAGCATTTAGTAACATTGTACTTCCTCCACTACCACCTGTTGCTGTGTACTACCAGTCAGCTGGCTAAAAATAATCAAACACTTCCCCCACTTTTAAAAAAAGGAGAAATTTGGGCAATTTTGAAAAGTATCTAGTTGGAAAAAACTTGGCCAATCATGATGTGGAGACTGCAGGAAAGCAACCCATAACTCCTATTAGGGTAACAGTTTTAAAACTACAGCTGCAAAGCTACGAGCGTCATGTCTGGTAGGCAGCAGGCTGCATGCTAGCTATTGGAGCTGAAACCCAATTAATTGACCAGTTACCGTATTTTCCACACTATAAGGCGCACTTAAAAACCTTTAATTTTTTCAAAAAATGACAGTGCGCCTTGTAATCCGGAGCGCCTTATATATGGATCAATTGGTTAATTGGTTGATCCATACTGGTTGTACACGGCGCTCTGTCAAAATGTTTCAGTACGACTGGTAAACTACAAAGCCGCACCGCTTGCAGCATTACGGCTACCGTAGTCAGGGGTGTCGCCGAAGTAATAGCGGTAAACACCTGTACTGTGCTTACTCCTAGTCCAACACCACTTGTGTGTGTATAACGTTTGAATGTACTGTTGCAGGAATTGCCTGAACTATATGTGATTAGAAGCTTAGTGTGTGGGGTGTATGTTTCGTGTGTGTGTATGGAAGATGTTGACATTACTCCTCCGGACAGAGGTGGCGCTGTGTGCTGCCGTAGCTGAGAATCAAGAGTGAAGGAGTGACGTCGGTATTATTGTGTGTGTGGGGTGGGTAGAGACGGCGACCGGAGCAGCGGTGTATGAGTCTGTAAGCCCTCTGTTTTTACGTGCTGCAAAGTCATTAAAAAGAACCCCGAATCTCGTCAACAACTCAGTGTTTTGATGCTGTTCCTTCATGCTCAACTCAGCAACGTATGAGTGAGGGAGTTAACCCCGAGGAAACTAGTAACTTCGGCCCTGGAGAAAGCGTCTCCCCTGTGTCATCAGACTACGGTCAGGGGACAGAAACAGGAAAGGTTAACAGTACTAACGTTTGATTTAGTGCATGAAACTGTTTCTTTTACGTGTTTACTGAATCAGGGAAAGTTCCCTTTCACGTTTTAACTAACGTTTGATTTCAACTTCAACTTCATAGACTCCAATGCATTCCTAACGTGCGGTTGGCTCTATTCAATAGAATTCTATGTAGAGGAGACCTTACCATGAGAGTGAATGGAGTTATCAGAACGCTGGTTTGTAGTGTATTAATAAAGTTTGACTGACTTATGACTGTTTTGTTGACATTCTCTTTAGCACAGCTCCATCTAGTGGATGCAGTCAAACGTTTGACTGCAGTAGCTTCTATTCTATGCGGCTTATAATCCGGTGCGCCCTATATATGAAAAAAGTTCTAAAATAGGCCATTCATTGAAGGTGCGCCTTATAATCCGGTGCGCCTTATAGTGCGGAAAATACGGTAATATCAGCTTGCTATAGGTTACTGTTTCCTGCTTATGTTACTAATATATATATATATATATATATATATATATATATATATATATATATATATATAAAAATAAAAAGACTAGAAGCAGAGGTGTTGCAATATTCAAAAGCCAATACATTTCTCGTCAAAGTATGAAGTATAATCTAGTTGCTGCATTGTGAGTGCTTTAAGGCTGACACTATGTATTTATGTTTGAGACTCCTACTTTGATTTAAGAGAGGAAGTAGTTGTTTTCTTGCTCTCCAGCTGTATGATAGAGTTGGTAACCATTTCTCAACTTGGGCTGGCCGAGATTTGGTCAAATGAGTATTAAAATGCAACTACTACTTTTAAATTGTGTGGCAGTGTTTTTGGTAGCCAACATAAAAAAAAGACGGGCTACAGACCAGACACAGTTAGTAAGCACTGTCAGAATATTGAGACTGGCTAAACTAATTAGGTCACAACATTAGCAAACCATGGGTTATACGATAACATTGGTGAATGTCGTGATAGTGATATGACTTGCTATAAATAATCAATAGTCAACTCAGGAGTGTTTTTCTCTTTCTGCTTTGGGTTTACTACAAACACAAAATAGTTTCTCAATGGCGTTCCCACTCTAATTATTTTTATGTTCTTAAACATTTTTATCCTGTATATAACAAGTGACAAGAAGTATTTTGCTAGCTTTGAGAGCCTGAACGCAAGGTACAAAAACAATTATTTTTGCAGTCCAGGGAGTGCCTTGTGCTATTGACACTGCATACAGTGACAATACTGTTATACCAATGTACAATATTTTGTGTTTAGCAGCTTTTTCCTACCAACTTGACCTTAACCGTTGTTCCCTGATGTACTCAAGTTGAGATTTCCATTTCACCTCAACATCTGCTGGTACATGCAAGCTCACTATATAACACAATTTAAAATTGCGGTTCTGGGTGCAGCGCAATCAAATTACATGCTATCGAATTCTAAAGCAGTTGGCCTCAGGTCTACTGCCAAGGTCCCTCAAGCCAGAGCAGCACGTCAGTCACAATTCCTTAAGCCAAAACCTTCTCTTCCCTCTGTTGTCCAGAAAACACAACCCTAAAACTTTGGTTGACCTTTTTCCAAAAATGAGCACAGCTCATGGACACCACTAATAGAATAAAAAGCACTCATTTTTGTTGCGTTCCTCTGCAGGCTTGGTGGTGCTGAATCCCACCTTCAAAACTATATCAATACAACAAATAAATGCTCGTAAGAATTACACCACAGGATGGGAGACATACTTGACATTGTTTCACTTGTCTGTTGTGAGGAAAAAAACTAAAAATAGCTTTGGCACCTGCTGTATAGAAACAATGTGTGTGTGGACTGACATGTCAGTATGCTATTGCTGGGATACCATGAACCACATTTGGAAAGCTTTTAATGCTGGATCAAGTTTACATACACCATCCATTTTAAAGAAAAGTACAGAATGGTCCAATCATTTGTGTTGGGATGAATCCCTCTGCCAGTTTTCCGATCTTTGTAACTTCACTTCGCCACTTCGTTGGAAGCTTTAGCTCAGCGGTTGTAAAAAAACACAACTGCCTCACAACTTTGAATTCTTGCTTTGGTAGTTGATACAGTATGGGTTAAAATAATCCAGCATCAACCTATAACAAACCAACCGCACACACTTTTTGCATGTAAAACATGATTCATGCCCTTGCAACTGCTGATTGTAATGAGAATAAGGCAAAATAACACAGACTGACATCTAATTTTAATCAGAGGAAAACATGGGATGGAAAATGCAGATCGGGAGAAAAATGAAAGCTGCAAAGAGTAACTTGCAAGGCCTCACCGCACCGCGCAGTCCAGAGCCAGACTCCGGAAATGCATGGCAGCGTTCCCTACATCCTGCCCGCCCAGCCCTAACCCTGGCTCTCGCCCCCACATTGCCAAACCTCTGTTATCACTCCATGCAATTACCTTCAAATTCCACTGCAGAAAGATCATATTGGGCCAATTATACAATCCTGTTCGGAGTCCAAAGTAGTACACGTTTGAATGTAAACCCTACAGTTCAACATGAGCCTGGGTATAGAAACAGCTTAATGAGAGTGCATGCATGCAAAAACCGAGAATATGTCTGGCTGCAAGAATGTATATGTACAATTAGAGCATAATTGCTCATTTAACAAGATAAAACGTCTTATTTAATGACATAATATTTACTGGATCTCCAAATATTGAGTGTCGGCGTCTTTAAAATGACATGTTAACATGGAGAAAATTATAAGCAATTTAGGCAGACAATGGAGAACATTTTTTTTTTATTAAAAGTCGCTTGTAAGAAACTAAAACAGTTTGCTCAAAGTATCAACTTAAGCAGGGTTGTACATATACGAGAAGTGGTGGATAAAAAATGCAATGGTGTGGAAAATTAGTAGCCAGTTTAAGCCCCCTGTGTTTTTTCTTTTCTGTTTTATTAATAGAAATGCAACATAAGAAGCAGAACAAAGTTTTCATTGGTACTTAGCTTTTACACGATCTTAGTTGGGAACAAGGACATAATGCATTTCCACTGAAATCTTTTAAAATGGTACAAAAGGTTGGCTAGTCCTTGATTTTATTTAGTCAAAAATAAATGTTGACACTGGTCTTTATTTAGGCCACAAGTCCCATGCATCTTTAGCCTAGACAAAGACAGCTCGGTTAGCCCATTTGATGAACCCTAACCACCTTTCAACCACATTTAGACATCAGAAGATGTCTTTGTACCTTTTACTTTCAATTACATTTTCACGGCAATGTCATATTTTCAAGTTATGGGTTCAAAACAAAATATTTCGTACACTTCTATGGTTTAACGTCATTAAAACAATATGCCAGAAAAAGAAGCCGAATTGCTTCGAGTTTTCCCCTTCCTTCGGTACACTTGGTAATTGACTATAGCAGCATATTTGTAGAGCAGCAGACTGCAGGATAGCTGACCGAACCAATCACATTGTTATATTCTATGAAGAGCAAAAGGATAAGTAAAGATAATCTCTTGTGCAAATGCTTGTCTTTAGTTACAAACTTAAAACCATATTTTGGTTTAATCTTTCACGCTCATGTATAGATGTTATAATTAAAATCTTGAAAAAGCAAAATGTCACAAATGACTTTATATTTATCATACTACCTGTGACTGAAGTAGAATTTAATCTATTGTTTCTCTAAATGCTTAATTTTTTTAAATGTAGATTTTTATTATATTAAACTGAGAAATGTGAAATTCAACAAACTCCCGTTTTCTATGGCTCCCTCTATGTTAGCATGCATTTAAACTAAAACAGTAACATATATCAGATAATATAGGAAGTTAGTTTAAATAATGTGACGGTGTTTGCTTTAAGCTCGACGCCCTGTATGTATGTTTGTGAATCTATTTTTGACGTATGAAAAAAGTTGTTACGCCGCCATGTTGTCTTGACTAATATAAACTGCTAATGGGGCTAATTTTACTGTTTTATTGTTCTTACATAAAAAAAAAAGAATACATTTCTCTGTTCTTGATGAATATGTATTTGCCTTTAGACTTAACTGGTTAAGAACACTCACTTATATTGAAGAACCCAAACCATTTTAAAATCTTCTGTGTAACAGTATTTTGGATACTCAGTAAAAACTAAATAAAAAGCTGACAGAGTGACCGCAAGCTGCAAATTATTTTGATTTGTAAGCTATGACTGAATATTGTGACCAGCCAATTGTTTGCCTCTAATAACATTAAAGCTGCCACAGCTTCTAATTTGAGGTATGAAACCTTTGTGTGTAGTAAAACCACATATATTGAAGCACTTGTGGATAAGGAACACTATAGAGTTAGTGAGGTACAAAAATTTCAATATATGAACTAGCCAAACCTGGAATGGGATATTCGTCACTGAATACAGGTTCTTTAAAACCCAACTTTTTAACTGTGAAACTTTGAATATTTGTGAAATTGAACAAAATGTAGGTTCCTAGCTTTCGCAAAAATATTCTTAAACTCGTCTCATTCTTGTGACCTAAATATCGTTACAACCCTACTTCTCAACAGTAAAGTCTGCAAAACTGGTCCTAATGACCGGCTCCTGGCACAGACTGTCGGGGTATAAAATGTTGACCCATTCTGCTAAATGACTGGATTCCAGAGACGAATCCAATCATCTGTCACCAAGTTGGACCTGCACCTTATAAGGAGCAGAGGGCATTCTTAACATGTTTTCCAAAACCCTGCTCAACTTATCAGATACTGTTTCACAGATAACCATTAGCACTCTGCGGACATAAAGCCTTCAGAAATAAAGATCTGCTCTTCGTGACTTCCTTGCTGCATTCAATTTATTTACCAGATATTAATACGTAAAAGTAAAAAAAAGAAATAAACAAATAAATAAAATAAACTCATGCACAGGGGGACTTGGAAGGCCATTTTCTCTTCTCCTCTCTCTTGCCTTTAACGAATGCAGAAGTATTAACAATGAAGACTTTTTGTTAAATAAATCAAACTTCAGTTTTTACCTACAGAATAGCAGGTTTTTTTTATTTGCCATTTTGATGTAAAAAGTTTTTATGCAAGATAAAATGTACTTTACCAAAAACAAGATGTACATGAAAATTTTATTTTTCTTCTTTTGTCCTCTTCATCTATATGGTTTTTAATAAAAATATTAACTATTTTAATATTAAATATAAACATATTCACCAGTTTGGAAAATATCTACACCTTCAAAAAACACAGTCAAGGTGGCAAAGTGGTTGGCAAGCTGTTTTAAACAAAAACTAGATTTTTTGTGTTAAAGGTTGTTGGTGAAATAGTTTTAATCGAGATTACCATGAAGATAAAATCTCATACCATGCCTAATCTGGTGAATGCATTCCATTTAGATGATTTTTAAGTCACATTGCTTCCTCCAGAATTGTTGCAAAACAGTCTACTTCCACCAAAAATGATCACCAAGCAGACAGACTTAAGAAAAAAAAACAGCAATCAAAAAGAGAGATGTTGTCAATGTAAGGTAGTTTGAGTTCAGGCTGAATGCAGTGCCTCTGTAATTGAGTCATGTAACTATTTAAGGTGACACAAGCAGAATGCAGAACTTACTTTACCAGCTGTGAACATGCAGGGCACCAAAACTCAAACAGGAATACTAACAGATTGTTACTAGGTAAAATTCTCAAGATGATCATTGTTACTCCATCAAGAAATGGGGGTCAAATTCTGTCTTGGGTTGAACAGCTTGCAACTCAAACACTATTTAATGCATCAGAATTTGTCCAATGTCACTCATCCTGCATATTGTTTATTTTGAAAACAGCTGATCAATGTTTCGTACTGACCCTGCATAAATGTGTGTTGCCAGGTGGCATTGCCGTTATGCGAGTCAAATAGAGCCACCCGGTATAATAAATTGTAGTCATTATTGCAGTATTAGTGTGTCAGGAAACGGCAATAGATAAAATATTTGTTTCAATATTTTAAGTGTTACAGCCCTGGAGTCGGCACATTGATGATATATTTGTACCAGTTGCATGGACTAAATGCCCTTAAATCTCACATCTGATGTATAGCTTCATTGGCTGTGAGGCTAAAGGTCACGGAGAAAGGTGGGGACATTACGTGATGTAATAAAGGAAAAAATGGTCAAGAAAATGTAGGCTAATCCCAGTCAAAATCCCTGCAAAGTTTAGCTATGGTTTTCCAATTACATTTTTTCCTGCCATCATGCAGCCCCATCAATAACTAATATCTACCAGCGGTAAGTCGCTTAGAATAATTTTGAGTTGATCAAGGGTCATACTGAGTTATATTTAATTAGAGCAGAACAGAAAATAACTTATAAATGAAAATAGGCTGCAATATAAAGTTGTCAGAAAATAATACACAATCAAATAAAATATATATAGATTACAAAATTTTATGCTGAAATAAACTGGTATAAAATTGTTTTGTTGTGGGTCTGAAATAATAAAAAAAGGCCAACTCCCTCTTGTGATGTCATCAGCCCAAATACAAATAAACCAAATCTGCTTTTTTCCTTCTTCTTGCGTTTGGGAAAACAGAGTTTAGTGAAATCCTGTATTAGAAATTCATACAAACTTGGAGCTGTTGTTATTGTCAGCATTTATTTGTAACAAAAAAACTGCACTGGATAGTCTCTTTAACTAGTTCTATACTATATATGTCTTGAATCTCTGTTGCAGGGCAGTAACCCTGAAGGATGCTCATCAAACAGCGTTTAAATTGTATAGATCTGTGTGCGACTTCCTGCCATGAGTTTAGCTGTAGCTGGGCGTCATGTCGGCCACTGGCTGTCCTGGGTTGATCGGAGGCAGCCCCCTCTTGCCTCTCCACTTCCCTTGCCTTCCTACTTTGTTCGATACCAATCAGAAAGAGCTGAGCCCGCATTACCGGGGCGGACATATGCCTTCCTTTGTGCGTTTCTGCGCTTGGACGCGAAAAAGTTCAGCACGCCGCTTTTCTTCGCTTGCGGTGGCGTAAAAAACAGCAAACAAAAGACGTTCTAGGAAGGAAAAGTGAAATATTCTGCCTTCGTTTTGCTGGTTGAAAAAGTTGTTGCATATCCTCGTTTTTTGATTTTCCTCAAACCCAAATAAGATTGTGTATCGCCTGTTAAAGTGTTTTCGAAGCTTACCTGTGAATCTTAACGGGACAAAAGAAGAGCTCTGGAGTTTAGTTGAGAGGAGAGGAGAGGAAGGAGAGCCAGTCAGCAGTTGATCCTCCACTACGCTCAATGTTAAAACCACACTGAATACCCCGTTCAAGCCCCTCCCTTTAAGAAGACATAATCACCATCTACTTTTTTTTTGTCTGGGCCGAGCTGTTCAGTTTGTTTTTAAAAACACGAAAAAAGCTACAGAACCGCTAACAAAGGCTTCCTGCCTCGAAAAAGGAACCATGAAATATATCCATAGTCGGAATACTTATCCAGAACTCCTCTTATATATAAGAGCTATAAACTGTCTTTGCTTTTCTTTAATGGACCTTTTGAAAACAAAAAAATGTCGAAGTAGATTACAAACAGGTTTAATGTTAAGTCTAGATATTTGCTCAGGATTGGACCAGTATACATATAGGGCCAATTCCTAAGCAAAAAAAGCAGCTGATTTTAGCCCACCTTATTTAAAGCCAGAAGGAGACTCCTGAGAGCACCCAACATCTCTGACAGAATATAGTGGTTTGTTCTCTTTGTGATCGTAAGTTGGAATTTCTAAATCTACGGTCGGAAATGAGTGACACTCAATCGGTTGATTTTTTTTTAACTTTCTTTACATTTAAAAGTTTACATACA